>NW_026889130.1:0-12443 GCF_032173495.1 Musca vetustissima
AAAGGCTTAAGCGAGTTCTTCGTTATATTGCTGGCACACTTGATTATGGAATAATTTACAAAACAAGCGGTATAAAGAAGTTGGAATGCTATAGTGATGCGGATTATGGGGGCTGCATGAGTACAGGACGATCAACAACTGGTGTAGTAGCATGTTATGCAGGCAGTCCAATATCATGGATAAGTCAAAGACAGTCAACTGTATCTACCTCAACAACCGAAGCCGAAATCATTGCAGCAAGTGAAGCGACAAAAGAATTAGTATGGTTAAAAGGCCTCTACAAAGACTTAAATAATTATAATGAAGTACCAATAATACACATCGATAATACTGCAGCTATACGACTGTCTCAAAATCCTGAGTTTCATAAGCGAACGAAACATATATCTTTAAAGCATTTCTTCATTCGTGAAAAAGTAATTCAAGGCGATATTTTGGTATCACAAATTGCAACTGAATATCAAATTGCAGACATGATGACCAAACCGCTACCAAAAATTAGACTACATCACTTCATCAATCTTCTCAATATTAATCATTTAAACAGGGGGAAGTGTTGAAGTACTTTGTTTAAACAATTAATATTTTGTAATTATATAAGCAACCTTAGCATTCAAGTTTTTCCTGTATATAAATACCTCATTGTACCCTGTACTTTTACTTCAATAAAAATATTCAATTCAATAATATCTAAATCCGAACCAATTTTCAAATCGAAAGATATATGTGGACTTTTGTGCATCATTTACATTAAATCGAACGAACATATATATGGGAGCTATATATAAATCTGAACCGATTTTCAGGAAACCTAAACACCTAAAACACATCATTCTGTTCGAAATTTCGTGCAAATCGAAAGATATACGCATTTCCAGTTTGCTCGAATGGGAAACATTTTCGCACATTTGGTGTGCTCCAATCCGAATACCCAAAAAATATTGGGAATATAATTCGATCACATGTAGCCTTGTGGATCGAAAAAGAAATGAGATTGTTCGTGCTTTTCTGAGCACATACAAGTTTAAAAAGAATTCAGATTTAATATTTAACTTGTTTTTACAACATTTAATTAACTTGCTAGGTAATAGGAAATAAATTTCGAATTAGATTTTCTAGTAAAATTAAAGAAAATAAAAATCATTCATTTTCCTACGCCGTCTCATTTGAGGAAGAGATGCTAACGTCGATGAGGATGTTGTGGATTTTTTCTTCGACAATGATCATTTTTTTAAACAATACATTCATTCTTACGTTTACAATTTCCACAACCTTTTCCGGATTACGTAGCTTTGCAAACATCGAAATACTTACACCGATTCCCTAAGCGACGTCGTTTAAAACCTTCCAATATCATCTAGTAGAAATCAGGGCAATTATCAAGCCAGCAGGCAGTTTTTCATAATTTTGTTGTTAAACAAAAAGAAAAAAACATATGTTTTCGTTGGTAGTTAGTGAACACAGTTCGTAACATATTGAACAAAGCTAATGTTTCGAGCCGCACTTCCGATCGAAATTGAGCACACCATTTTGCACAAAATGGGAATCTAAAAAAGTATGGGAATTCAAAACTCTCGAAACATGTCACATGGGCGATATAGGGACTTTGGTGGACTATTTACATAAAATCGGACGAAAAAATATATGGGAGTTATATCTAAATCCGGACCGATTTTTTTCAATTTTTCAATTTGAATCATAAATTCGACCTGTACTTTGTTCACAAAAATACATGGACGAACATACAGACGGAAGGACGGACGGACGGACATGCATATATCGGCTTAGAAAGTGATTCTATGCCTATTCTCAAATGGAACCATGTGTATATCTCGTGTCCTTTTGCCTGTTACAAACATATGCACAAAGACATAATAACCTGTACCACAGTGTGATGAAGGGTATAATTACAGAGAAACGCGCTCAAGGATCCCAAAATACCCAAAATTGAGCGTGTCTTATATAGGGGCTACGCGTAAAAATGGGCCTATACTTTTTAGTGAAGAAATTTGGTACCCAAAAAGAACCTATTGTACCAAATTTCAGTGAATTCGGTTTAAAATCGCGCTTAAAATTTAATTCAAATTGCTACTATTCACTAATCTTATCTAGTATAGTTATAGTTCTCATTAATCAAGATTTTTCTTATCGTATATTTTTCGTATTTAATTTTTTAGCTGTCATTCTAAATTTAATAAATTCACCCCCGTTTAGAATGTGCAAAAGTATGTCAGTCGCTTTGTATGTTAACGGTGCTAATTGTTGTTGTTGTTGTTTCCCTTTGACTTGATTGTTACAAATTGCCAATATCAAAGTTACGAATAAACGTTCCTTTTTAAATCCACATTTCAAAGCAGCTACTTTGTTGTTTGTGTGCTGCGTTCCTATGATTATTAACGACTGCTGTATTAACAATTTAAAGTCAACGGTGGTTGTGGTAAAGTACCTTTTGTTCTAAAAGAAATGGCAACCGTTTCCTTACGTCATAGTCTTGTCGTCCTTGTGTCATAATAAGTCAGTCATTCTAATATATACAATGGAATAATTGGATATTAATGTGGATTAGTGAGCGAAAGCTATGGAATCATTAGATTCACCGGGACACAAGTACTTGCTTAGGGGAAAAATCGGGTAAACGGAAATAGGATTGTAATATACAACAGCTTTATTCGCACAGGTAGGTTATATTAACTTCAGTACGTTGTGCAAAATTTTGTGTCAATCGGCCTAATGTTGGGTCTTTGGTGTACCATCTAACTAAAATCGGACGAAACTATATATGGGAGCTATATCAAAATTGGAACAGATTCCTACAAAACTTGGCAAACGTTAGGCAATATTAATTTCAGTACGTTGTGCAAAATTTTGTAGGAATCTGTTCCAATTTTAAGTACACTATGCCAAATTTTGTGTAAATCGAAAGTTATATAGGGACTTTGGTGTACCATTTACATTAAATCGGACGAAAATATATATATGGGAGCTATATCCAAATTTGAACCGATTTTCAGGAAACTTAACACATATCATTCTAGACCTAATTAATTACGCTGTGCCAAATTTCGTGCAAATCGAAAGATATATAGGGACTTTGTTATACCATTTACATTAAATCGGACGAAAATATCTATGGGAGCTATATCTAAATCTGGACCGATTTTCAGGAAACTTAACACACATCATTCTAGACCTAATTCAGTACGTTGTGCCAAATTTCGTGCAAATCGAAAGATATATAGAACCTTTGGTACACCATTTACATTAAATCGGACGAAAAAATATATGGGAGCTATATCTAAATTTGAACCGATTTTGCCCAATTTCAATAGGGCCAAATAAGTGACCTGTGCCAAATTTCATCCAATTCGGATCATAAATGCGACCTGTACTTTGTTTACAATTTAACGTGGACAAACAGGCGGACGCACGGACATGCATAAATCGACTCACAAATTGATTCTATGCATATTCTCAAAAGGAACAATGTGTCTATCTCGTTTCCTTTTGCCTGTTACAAATATATGCACGAAGACATAATACCCTGTACCACAGTGTGGTGAATGGTATAAAAGTCCGATGTGTTCTATATACAGACCAATTAGTCTTTATACACACCTGTGAAGGCATTCTGTCTAGTTTTAAATACATTCTTATTAATATTTCATTTACACCCCAATATAGGTAATATTTTCCTTTCAAATAATCATTCGTTAAACACTATTACATCTCAGCTATTCTACTATTAACAATCTAACCAACCAAGCGAACATTAAGTTTACGAATTCATGACATACATCCCGACATAAAACGTGGAGTGGGAGGTATCCAATTAATTGTCACAATTCAGTCATTTAAATTAATCATAAGACACTTTTCAGCAAATTACCATTTTGCGCAACTTATACCAGCCACGCACACACCCAAACATGCATACACAATCAAAGGCTATACTGTATAGAACCAACAGCACTTAACATTGCCAAAGATCAAATGTTTCATAACTGAAACTACACCCAATAAAAACCGCCACCACCACCACGAACAACGCTGTTCGCAGTAGTGTTCGTATACCCTTTCATATCCTGTTGATGGTTGAATAACTACTACCAATACTACTGCTGCTGTTGCTGAATGTCGGTTGGTAGCATGGCATGGATATCCTCTGCTAGCTTCCTTGCTTACTGCCAGTCAGTCGTCTGACTTATGATGATAACTACCAGTTTCTCATCGTTTGGAAAAGACCACCACACTACAGCAGCAGCAATGATGATAATGATACGATGAATAAACTTTATGTGTTCTACGGGACCAACATTGGAGTATTTAAAAATTTCCACAACTTAAATTGACTTAAGACAATGTCTTGTAACTTGAAATAATGTAGGATTGTCATTACACTGTCTGTAGGTCTGTCTGTCTGCCTGGCGGCCGGCCTCCACAAGGTAGGTGTAGCCAAGAAGAAAAAGGAAATAATTTCACCTTATTGCCAGCACTTATCAGCCTTCCACCATCCATCCAATTGCCATAACAGTGGAGGCGGCAAGGATTGAGTTTCAAATGAGCCAAGTGGGAAAAATATGTGATAAGTGGTATAATAAACTATACGAATTTGTTATAGCATTAAAAAATAGGAAAAAAATATTAAAGACTTGATAGTCACAGTGATTGTTGCTGTGTGAGTGGAAAAGGACTTGGTTGTTGATTGTTGCAAAAGAAAAGTGAATCCCAGGTGGAATGTCATAATTTCTTTGATTGAGGGAATTACAGATGCTGTACAAGGGGTTTTCTTATTTTTATTGGTATATTAATTATAATTTTTGGTAATTTTTTGTAGATGTTCTGAAATATTTTTCTAAGGTAGTCAATCTTATTCGTGTTGAAATGTAACAAATCGTTTATAAGTCTTCTATCATTACAAGACAATTTCAAAATTATATTGGGAAACAAGTTAAAACTTTGATTTTTTTGCACTTTGTCTAATGAATAAGACTGATTGCTATTTAATAAGAAGTGCAACTGAACTTAAATTAATATGGAAGAAACATACTTCAAACTATAATATTAAGGACATACTACAAGAGATTTTGTTGGATAACTGCCGATAAAAATATCTGAAATCGGTCCGTATTCTTATGTAGGGGCTACATTAAAACGGGTACACAACACTATGGTCCAGGAACCTTTTTGTACCCTTCACCACACTGTGATACAGGGTATTATGTCTTTGTGCATATGTTTGTAACATGCAAAAGGAAACGAGAGACGCATGGTTCCTTTTGAGAATATGCATAGAATCACTTTCTGAGTCTATTTACGCATGTCCGTCCGTCTGTCCGTCCTATTGAATTTTGGAAAAATCGGTTCATATTAAGATATAGCACCCATATATATTTTCGTCCAATTTAATGTAAATGGTGCACCAAAGTCCCTATACATCTTTCGATTTGCACGACATTTTGCATAGCGTAACGAATTAGGCCTAGAATGCTGTGTGCTGACTTTGGTGAAAATCGGTTCATATTTAGATATAGCTCCCATATATAGTTTCGTCCGATCTTATGTCAATGGTGCACCAAAGTCCCTATTTATATTTCGATTAGCACGAAATTTGGCACAGCGTAATGAGTGAAGTATAGAATGATGTGTGTTAAGTTTCCTGAAAACCGGTTCATATTTAGATATAGCTCCCATATATATTTTCGTCCGATATTACGTAAATGGTGCACCAAAGTCCCTATATATCATTCGATTTGCACGAAATTTGTCAGAGCGTTCTGTATTAAGCGCAGAATGATGTGTGCTGAGTTTGGTGAAAATCGGTTCAGATTTAAATATAGCTCCCACATATATTTCGTCCGATTTAAGGTAAATGGTGCACCAAAGTCCCTATATATCTTTCGATTTGCACGAAATTTGGCACAGCGTAATGAATTAGGCCTAGAATGATGTGTGCTAAGTTTCATGAAAATCGGTTCAAATTTAGATATAGCTCCCATATATAGTTTCGACCGATTTTACGTAAATGGTGCACCAAAGTCCCTCTATATCATTCGATTTGCACGAAATTTGGCATAGCGTTTTGTATTAAGCGCAGAATGATGTGTGCTGAGTTTGGTGAAAATCGGTTCTGATTTAGATATAGCTTCCATATATATTTGCGTCCGCACGAAATGTTGCACAGCGTCATGAATTAGGTCTAGAATGATGTTTAACACACATCATTTCCTGAAATCGTTGAAATCGGTCCAGACTTACATATAGCTTCTATATCTGACCAAATGAAAAATGTAGTATAGGTTCCAGAATGACTTGTTTATGGATCCAATTTCATTTTATTGGTCCTTTAAAAATGCGACGTCTGGTAGGATGCACCTGTTGAATATACACAAAGTGGTGAAGGTTATCAAATAGTCGGCCCGTCCGACTTCACTACTTTCCTTGCTGTTTTTTTATTTTTTTTGCAAAAAGTCCATTTTATGTAGAGTGGACAAATTTTTATATATTACAAATATGGAGACTTTGAGTCTTACATCAGTAAAATTTTACGTAATTGTGGGTCAAGGCTTTGAAATGATATAAGGCCAAATCAAAATTTCATATTTTTGAGAACATCATTTATACTTAAAAATTTCTATATAGCATTGAAATGTGTCAAAATATGGAATGATGGATGGTGATTACATTGAAGGTGAAAATTATTAGTTTTTTGAAGATATTCATTAAAAAAAACCTAGTGTCAAGCAGTGCCAGATAATATTTTAATAGTTATAACACCAATCGACGTCTTGATATGTTCTCTGTCCAGAATTGTACGACCTTCTGCGACTGTTCCTAAAGTTAGTAGTTATTGCCGATAATATAAAACTTGTAAGGAAAGTTCAAAATTCGGACGGGGCCTACTATATACTATATCTACTATACCCTTCAACACTTTGGGTACATACCAAAAATACTCAAATGTACAATATCATGTATATATAATATACATAGCATCTTTGGAGGACTATTGAAATGGAATCTGACGAAATTATAGTATGTTTACATTTAACCGGATTCCATTAACCCAGTGGGTTTCAATTGTCAATTCCTTTGCATATATGTCAAATAAATCCTCATAAACTAGGTTAACCCGGTAAAAAGTTCTAATGTATATGCCGTCTTAACTTTGTGAACAACATACAGATTAGGCTCCTCCATTTGCACCATTTGTATAAAATCGGACAAAATTATATGTGGGAGTTATATGTACATCTGAACCGATTTCAAGGACAAAATTTGCTGTAATTTGGTATTTTGAGTTATTATTGGGTAGTAAATCGTAATACCAAATAATAAAATAATAATAAATTGCTATATATCTATATTTCAAATTCATTTAAGGTATGTCATAGTTTTTTGCCCGTACTAGATAAATTATCGATTTCATACTATTTTGATACTAAAATATAAAATAAAGAATTGTATGTATAATTTTTCTTATGTTTGATCCGACATTTCAAATTCATTTTAGTTGATTTTCAAAATCTGATTTCACATTTGTAATCAGCAGAACGTGTTGATTTATTAACTTTTAAAAAATTACACCGCCTTTTTCGATCCACCCTATTGAATTTTATGCAGAATTGCAATCAGTGTTTTATGTGATATTTATTATTTCATGAACCCACTGCTCTAATTATGGCCAAAAATGGGATCTCTGGCCCATAGTGCATATATTGTGAAGTATTTGCCAGAATGATTATTATCCTATTTACATATACATAGGACGTCTGGTTGGAAAATTCTTCTATATAAAATGGGTCTCCCAGCTAGTGAAAGTCAGATGTTTTCCTCAAGTCAAAGCCAAAAATGTGTACATTGTTTAGGGTTTTTATAATGGAAGTCAATTCACAATATAGGATTTTGACAGCAAGCTTGAGAGGCAGCTGATACCCAGATGGTCTTCCTTGGTGGCCTTATTTATAGGCTTTGACATGTACATTTGGACCTCACTCTAGATCATTAAGAAGGAAAAATCTCTAGTACCTTCAAATCAGCTTTCTCATGGTAGAATAATGTACTGCGTTCAGATGTTGAGAAGCAGAGTTGTCAGTTGATGGAGACGATGTACTATGTCACGAGTTCATATTAACAGCGACCAAAAATAGAAGGAGTTATCGTAGGTGGATGAAATTTGGTACAAGTGCTTTTTGTGTTTCACACTTTTTGGCTTATAAAATCTTTAATTTTCAACCAAATTCAATGAAAATTGGCAATTTCTATCTACATAGGTCCATTAAACAACAGACAAAAAATTGAATAGATCGGATCAAGATTTCGTATACCTTGCAAAATCCGCTTTTTGTGCCTATAAAATCGTTAATATTCTGCCAGATTCAATGAAATAAAAATTTGGACGAAGACAGTAATGAGTGTGGCAATTTAGTTCTTGGTTGGGGCCCTGAATAAGTAATTATATTCCTGATTTAGTAACTATTCCATACCATTAAATCACTATTTCAATATTCACCACTATATTTGTATTGTTATTTTTATAAATTTATTTATTTATGGCTGTTCAATGATATAACAGGGTCGGTTTGTTAATAACAGATAAGTATAAAATACTGAATAAAATTCTTATTGGACTCGGCTGTACCAAATATTCGGGTTGCTCCTAATTATTTTGTGTCATGACTTGATAGCATGACTTGAATGTCACTCCAAAGGTAAAGTACTGTTCTATACATCTCCAATGCCATGTACGAAAAAGTTTCTGTATGAATTTTCCATAAATTTAGACCATAATTTCCCTAAAGAAGGACTTAATAATGCGTTAGTATAATCTTTAAGCTGACCAAATCTACTTCAAAAGCAACCATGAAAAAGCAAAACTAACTCTTTCCTGAATATGTCATGACAGTTTGCCAACAATTATCAGATTTGAACCCCTGTATAGACAAAACTACTTGACGTATCAATAGCAACTTTCATATTTATTCTACTTGGGGTGTTTTCTATCAATTCTCATCAATAAATTTGTCCTCCGAGGAAGTTGGTTTTGACCATTTTTGGCCGCGGTTGTGACACTGTGCGATGGTATTTACGCATGTCCGCTTGCCCGACCGTTGATTTTTAATCCGATCCGAATTGGATGAAATTTGGTACATCTCTTTATTTGTCCCAAGGACAAACCCTATTAAAATTGGGGTAATATTCAAGAATATCGTTTGTAAAGTTTGGTTGAAAACAGATATATATTTTTGTCCGATATTAAGTAAATGGTGAACCAATGATAGGATAACTTAACTGGCACAAGGTCAGCAGTTAAAATTGAAAAGGACATCTCGGAGCCCTTCAATACCAAACGAGGATTCAGAAAAGGTGAGTGTTTGTCGTGTGACCTTTTTACCATCCAGCTAGAAAAGATCATACGAAATGCAAATATGAACAGAAATAACAATCTGTACACGAAACAGCATTTTTACCTCAATAAAACTAATGACAAGAGTTTTGAAATTCGTAGAAGGGTAGTTTTGGCCAACAGATACTGCAATGGTCTCTCGCCAGACCAAACTCACACTTTACAAGACGCTGATATTACCCGTGTCGTTATATGGATCTGAAGCATGGGTACTTGCGCAAGCAGATGTTGGGTGTTTGAATGAAAAATTCTCCGAAAGATCTACGGGCCGATGGTCGTCGACGGCGAATATGAGTTGTATCATCTGTCGACATAGTCAGACGTATCGAGGTACAGTGAGGTGCAGGTACAAGATTTATTAACTCAATGGAAAGACCAAGTGGAAGACAACATTTCCAAACATGCTCTTTCAAATTGGAAGAGCTGCGTACAAGACCGTCGCGACTGGAAATCTTTTTTAGGCTCTGCTTATGGAACAAAATGTCTGCCAAAAGCCAGCTATGTAAGTGAACCAGTGATCCAATGATTGTCCTATATTTATTGAATTGAAATCGAAATATGTCGAATTTGGTTCAGATTTACATATAGCTTATGCATATATTTACGTCCAATTTTTTATTACGTCCAATTTTTTAATTAAATGTTGCAGCAAATGCCTAACATTTGTCTGATTACGATGAAATGCAAAATTTTCGTCCGATTTCATAAAATTGTGCACTTTTTATTGAGAAGAAAAGTTGCTTTTATCGACTCAGATTTGGAGACTTATATATTTCAGATATACAGATACTTCACATAAATGTAGTATCTGATTTGAAGGAAAGATTGTGATAGTGTGGAGAATGTAACAAAATGAGCCTATAATGACTTGTATTAATTTTTATTCAAATGGAGATATAACTCCTATATATATTCGTTTGATTTCATGTACCCAAAGTGTTGAAGGATACTTTTCTTACTGATTTTTATTATACGGTACGAAGAC
Organism: Musca vetustissima; assembly: GCF_032173495.1. Lineage (NCBI taxonomy): Eukaryota > Metazoa > Arthropoda > Insecta > Diptera > Muscidae > Musca > Musca vetustissima. Next base: position 10,389 of record NW_026889130.1, read on the forward strand.
AGTCATGCTGTAATTTTTCACTTCTCATTTTTAAAACTATTCCAAGTTATATCTGTGAGCCAATCTTATATCCATTATGGAGGTGTTTTCTTTGCATTCCATTAAACATTTACTAAGGGTAGACGTTTTATAAAAAATGCATGTAATGATAATGCTAAGCTATCATCATCATTTACACCATTAAATGTTGAGCAATGACGTCTCCTTAGGTAATGTTCTATCATCCAATTGAGTTCTTTCTTATTTTTATTTCCAAACATTCAAATTCTACCATTTACAAGTGTAAGTTATGCCATCACCGAGCTGCGGACCAACCCAACACACTGTGTGATGAATCCCCTTCAACTATCCTTCCTAGATGCTTAAATGCTGTATGTTTATTTTACATTTAGTTGATGGAAACGCTTCGAGATGCGAAATTCTAGTTTGCATTTACGTTACGCTTAAATGCATGAATTCCCCTTAGTAATAATTCTAAAATAATATTGACTATGCAACGAAATTGTTAATTAAAACATTAAATTATGAGGAATTTCAGTTGAAGACTGACTGGTGTTGGGTGGTTAGATGTAAAATTCAGTTGTGTAATATGTAGTTATATAGCACAATAATTGGAATAACTAATTTAATTGAATATAATTTATCAATTTTTAATTGGCATAAATTAAATATTTGTACATTTAAAGTTCAATTTAAAATCTCCCTAGATATATGCCGGGGCTGTAATTGCACATATATGTATGTAGACAGGAAATTATCAATGCATGTTCCATGTTTTGACATATTCACGATATAAATGTCCCGCTCAATTTCGGTTTTGTGAAGGTTTTATCCGCATTTTCTAAACGAAGGTGCTGTAATGTTACTTTTCTGCGATTTAGAGGCTGACATTCCTCTACATAGAAAACTATGATTAAAGGTTACCCATATAACCGGCAAATTTGGATCTATTTTGATATATATCCATATTTGTTTGTCATAGCCTCCATATAAAACTGCGCCACATATTCAGTATTTTGAAAATGTTAACCTAGTTTCCCCACCGAAGTAACTATAATTTCAAATGCCAAATTCTCGTTGGTTGGAAAATAGCCCCAATATCTAGAACGACCCGCTACATTTACAATATTTTTAATCACGTTTAATTTGTATAACACATTTTTCAGCATTTCTAACCATGGACAAAATGCGCATACTTCTTGCATTGATTCCCATACTGATCATTTTTGATGGGTTGCAACACCAAATTTCTAAAACCGGAAGGTCCCGTTATATGAGAGCTACCCCAAAACGTGAACCGATATAACCCATCTTCGAACTTGACTGTAGTCTGTAGACAAAAGACATCTCTATGCTAAATATTGATCAATCTAAATTTTGTTTGGAACTAGAGCGTTAACAAGAGACTAGCGGACATGTCTATATCGACCAGAATATATAAATCATATAGGATACCTGTAAGTAGACTGATATTGATAGTTATTGGTAATATTCAATGAGAAACCGAAATATGATATAATTCCAATTCGATTTAAGTTGTCCCATATCAATGAAAGTTAGTGAGAAATCGTTTATAATGCATTAAGTCCAAATTTGCTGGGATCTGTGCAGGGATCCCATTTGTTGGCCATAATTTAAGCGATGGTTTAAAAAATAAACCAGTGAGCGGAGCAGTATAGTCGGACGGGGCCGACCATATGATACCCTACACAACTTCCACGAAAGTCTAACTTTCTGTGGTTTTATGTTTTGAGCATGGGCAATATTTTGCGATATTTGCACCCTCTTGACGAACTAGAGGTCAAAAATATTAATAACATTCAGTACAGCCTTGTTGTGAAGTTCGGCTATCAATTGTGCCCTATTGATTGACTCAAAATTACACAAAAAATTAAGTTTTCGGTCCACTTTATCTTTACGCTATAGTAGACAAATTTTGTAATTTTTCACACAAAAGTCAGGGTCCATTTGACCCGCTAAATATTGACCGATCTTTATCAAAACAGGCATGCTTTTTCTTTGGTCCAATCCCCTTCTCCTGTAAAAATTCGAGAT
>NW_026889131.1:0-12375 GCF_032173495.1 Musca vetustissima
AAAATAAAGACCTGGGGTCTTGTGATTTTTTTTATAGGAAAAAATAAAGACCTGGGGTCTTGTGATTTTTTTCTATAGGAAAAAAATAAAGACCTGGGGTCTTGTGATTTTTTTCTATAGGAAAAAATAAAGACCTGGGGTCTTGTGATTTTTTTCTATAGGAAAAAATAAAGACCTGGGGTCTTGTGATTTTTTTCTATAGGAAAAAATAAAGACCTGGGGTCTTGTGATTTTTTTCTATAGGAAAAAATAAAGACCTGGGGTCTTGTGATTTTTTTCTATAGGAAAAAATAAAGACCTGGGGTCTTGTGATTTTTTTCTATAGGAAAAAATAAAGACCTGGGGTCTTGTGATTTTTTTCTATAGGAAAAAATAAAGACCTGGGGTCTTGTGATTTTTTTCTATTTTCTATAGGAAAAAATAAAGACCTGGGGTCTTGTGATTTTTTTCTATAGGAAAAAATAAAGACCTGGGGTCTTGTGATTTTTTTCTATAGGAAAAAATAAAGACCAGGGGTCTTGTGATTTTTTTAATAGAAAATCAAAGGACCTGGGGTCCTGTGAATTTTTTTATGGAAAATCAAAGGACCTGGGGTTTTGTGAATTTTGTTATGGAAAATCAAAGAACCTGGGGTCCTGTGAATTTTTTTCTATGGAAACAAAATACTGTTATAGGGTGCTGTGAATTTTTTTCCTATAGAAAAAGAAAATCCTGGGACGTTGTATTCTTTTGATATAGGAAAAATACACCGAATTTTATAGAAAAACACAGTCCTGGGGACGGATAATGTCTTCTATAGAAAAATAAGCATTCTTGGATCCTGTGATTTTTTTCCTAAAGAAAAAATAGTCCCGTACATTGAAATTGAAGAATTCCAACAATGCATTGACATTGTTATGGTAGAAGCTCTCCTTCGCACTGGGTGTCTTATGATCACTAAATTATCAGTCTTGCATATTATGTATACGCCATACTGACCCCCATTTTTAACATCCGCAAAAGATAAAATAAATTTCCCATACTGGCCACGTATTAGAATACGTTTATTAAGTTTTATAACAATGGTTTAACCAAGCAAATATTAAATGGAATCAGGGTAGGAGGAAAACAACTTCCTAGATACCATGGTAAACTCAACACTTTGGCGGTGTATGTCTAGCAACACACACACACTCACTCATACACAAATACAAATGGGTTGATGAAGTAACAATACCCCGGAACAACAATGGCATCAACAGCAATTGTTTAAATATTAACAACAGTGAAAAGCAATGTTTCACAGTTTGATTTTGTTGCTTGGTGGCTGCTGTGGTATAGAGGGGTGGTATGGTGATGATGTTGTTGTTCTTATTGGTGTTGTTATCCCGTTGAGTGTAAATAGAAGCCAGTAAAACAATACCTTTTTATTTTGGTCGGTATATCCCCCGCTTTTGAATATTCTACACATCTTGCACAGTTTCCCCAAAACGAAACACACACACACACTGTACATATATATGTATGAGCACAACATTGACGTGATTTGTTTGAAGTGGTGTTTATTCCCACGATACCCATACAGACTTTCGCACACACTCACTCACACACACCGACAGACACATGCCGGCATGTCATAGATCTTTACCAATATTTGCCATAGATAGGGTTCGAGGAGGGGAGTTCGGATTGTTTTTCGGTTTTTGGTGTTTTAATTAAATTAAAATTAACTCACCTTTAGCTTCATGTCGCCATGCTTAAAATGTCACCCACGTACACGAAACTCCAATCCCAGTGTGGCCACTTCGAGACCCTCACGTCCAACAACTTTTGGCTCGTAATAGCGCAGGAATGAACGATTCGCATGGTTGCCGTTAATCAACCAACTTAGATGACAGATGGGTTTTGATGGTGCCGATGTACAATTTACGCTCACCAGATCGCCAATTTGATAACGTGGTTTACCGCCAGTAATTTGTGGTCCGGCCGATGGTGTAACTGTAAACAGCAAACACGTTGTTGTCGTTAGAAAAATCTATAGATACAAACGTATATACTTTGCATACCAATAATTGTACATGGTGTTGTGATAGATATTTAAATAGATAGATGAATTTGGCTTTGGTGAAAAGGGTTATTGGGATTGGGGATGTATATTATAGTTGTAAGGTAACTAAATAAAACTATATGTTGGTATATAAATTTTACTCAATAATGTTATAGAATATGGGTCTGAAAACAATGATTTTTTATAAAGAGGCTGGAGATCTGAAAGTTCTATAGAAAAAAAGACAGTCCTGGGGTCCTGTGAATTTTTTTCTATAAAAAAAGACAGTTCTGGGGTCCAGTGATTTTTTTCCATAGAAAAAAAGACAGTCCTGGGGTCCTGTGAAATTTTTTCTATAGAAAAAAAGACAATCCTGGGGTCCTGTGATTTTTTTTCTATAAAAAAAGACAGTCCTGTGGTCCTGTGAATTTTTTCTATAGAAAAAAAGACTGTCCAGAAGTCCTGTGAATTTTTTTCTATAGAAAAAAAGACAGTCCTGGGGTCCTGTGATTTTTTTCTATAGAAAAAAGAGAGTCCTGGGGTCCTGTGAATTTTTTTTTTTGTATAGAAAAAAAAAAACAGTTCTGGGGTCATGTGAATTTTTTTCTGTAGAAAAAAAGACAGTCCTGGGGTCCTGTGAATTTTTTTCTGTAGAAATGGGCACACAATTTATATTCCAATTCCATAACCCTTTACAAAGCCAACTAACCAAAAAATTTTCGGCATGCTTTCCATTATAAGCTCACACAAACAAATGGATTTGGTTTTATTTCATTTGAAAAAAACAACAACAACATAACAAATATATGTATAAGCATTAGTATAAAATTGATATAACCACTACTGATGGGGGTGTCGGTAATTCTGTTCGTAACCCTGTCAGTGGCCTGTCTGTTTAAATGTGGTTTTATCTCATTATTGCTACGAACACAGAGTATTCTGTAATGGATTATGTCAACATTGAAATGAGCTCTACACATTGGACATGACATGACCGACGAATTAAAAATTAAATACATTTGGCAATATGGGATTGTAATTGTTCGTCAAATATTCTAAACACACAAATCAAGGTATGTCCAGTGGAAATGAAATATTGGTTGCAAAGGTAAATTCATTTACAAAACAATTGAAATGGCATAGTTATAAATTGATGATACAACAAATATCCACAATTCGTAAATGGACCGACCCTTGAAAAAGATATTCTTTAAAAAATCCACGCCTTGTATGGACCCTTGAAAAAAATATTCTTTAAAAAATCCACGCCTTGTATGGACCCTTGAAAAAAATATTCTTTAAAAAATCCACGCCTTGTATGGACCCTTGAAAAAAATATTCTTTAAAAAATCCACGCCTTGTATGGACCCTTGAAAAAAATATTCTTTAAAAAATCCACGCCATGTATGGACCCTTGAAAAAAATATTCTTTAAAAAAAATCCACGCCTTGTAGGAACTTTCGAAAAATATTCTTTAAAAAAAATCCACGCCTTGTAGGGACTTTCGAAAAATATTCTTTAACAAATCCACGCCTCAGTTGGCCCTTGAAAAAAAAATATTCTTTAAAAAATCCACGCCTTGTATGGACCCTTGAAAAAATATTCTTTAAAAAATCCACGCCTTGTATGGACCCTTGAAAAAATATTCTTTAAAAAATCCACGCCTTTTATAGTCTAAACAATAATTTTTAAAAATGCTTGACTATTATAGTCTATGAAAAATATTTTTTAAAAAATCTACGCCTCTTAAAGTCTATGAAAATCTCTTTTTAAAAAATCCACACCTCTCATCTTTTATTGTTTCGAGCTTCTTGGCATCGATCCAGCATTGTATAATAACCCAGACATATTATAAATTAGTTGTGCATTACCACAAAAACATATTTTTTGTTATATTTTACACTACATAGTGTACGAATATATTTCATCCTTCAATCTACGATAATCAATAAATATTATACATCCACATTTGCATCATCATTGTGCAAACTGTGATGGTGATTATGTACTGATATGCGGTCGATATCAGGTTTCATTGTTGCTGATTGAGCCACTCATACCAAAAAACCGAATATTTTAGTCTGAGTATACCTAACATAACTCTGCAGTTTTTAAAATATTTTCACCCTTCCAGTTTAAAAATCCCCTAATGATTTTAATATGTTGTTGTCATCGTCATTGCTGTTGAATAAACCACAAAAGTGTTGCCTGGGAGAGAGGGGGATAGTCGGTAATAACATATTAGTGGTAATCAATATGGTTTTAGTATAACATCCTAATTTAAACTCTTGCATGGATAATAAACAACATACTTTTTTTGGCTATGACATACACATTGTTAATATGCAAGGGCGATACTCACACACATATACACATGCACACACACACACATTCTCACTCTCAACTATATTGGGTTTGTTTATAAATATTTAATATAATTATTTATATTTATAGCCATACTATGTTATGTTATTCTTTCTTCACATACTAGAAAAATACACACACACACTCATATACATAGTTATAGATGTACGAATGTATAGACGCATTATGGTCAATTGATTATATGAGTGGTGGTTGTCCCAACATGACATTAACCAATACACTTGATGGTTTATATGTGTTTTGTCGGTCGGTCGTTCGATCGATAGTGGTGTTGGTCACTTTTGGCCTGCCTCGATTCCCTAGAGGGCAGTGTTCTCCTCGTCCATCGACCGAGGGATAGGATAGAAAATTAATTTTAATTAAATATCCATTTTGTTGCCAACCACAAATGTATTATAAAATTATCCATTAAAATGGCATACAAAACACGTCCGATACATTATGACCATATGATGTACTCTAAACTTGGCACATATCACATAACTGGTCGTAGACAATTTTTAGAATGTTTATAATTACAATGCGTTTACATGTCGATGCATTATACATAGACATTTATGTATGTAAGTCTATTTTTATGTGTACGTGTCAACACGACGACAGCGGTTGGTTAATGACAAATATCGTTTGCATTCATGAGGAATAATATAATTATGCACTGAATGGGTGTTGAATATTCGGGAGATATAGAAGAGGTATTTTGGGAGTTAAATGGATATGTAATTAGAAGTTTGTGTAGGCCAAATTGTGGCCCTAGTCCCATGATTTAGTACCAATCTTAATATCTCGATTAACTTAATTTTTTGGGTATCTAATGGACCTCAAAATATATTATACGTCCACATCACAAGGTGGTGTGTATATTAAATTATTCATTCCCTTTATAACACCTCGTAATATTCACCGGAGACCCTATAAAGCATATATAATCTTAATCGGCATTCTATGTCGATATATACATTTTTGTCTGTAAAAATCACGATACAGCTTAGAATATTTAAGATAGACTTTTGAAATTTTACACATTTATTATCACTACTCCTAGGATGTTTTGTAATGAAAATGGGATATATCGGTCCACGTTTTGTTAGAGCCGCCACATAACGATACCCCCAAATATTAGGAATTTTGAAAAAAATTCCCACGTCTTTTAATAAAATTGGCAGCAATTTGATACGTTGAGGCGTTAGTGCGTAGCAAATCTCCCTACCAAAAATAATCGATATTGGTTCACTTTTAACCAGTAAGGAAACTACTAAAGTCGGACTGGGCCGACTATATCATACCCTTCACCACTTTGGGTATATTGTACATATGTACCCTTACAATTTCATGTCAACGTTCACTCGAAGGAACATACATCTTTCTGCAACCTATGGCTAAATTTAATTTTATTCGGTCAGATTTAGAGACGTCTGCGTACCATGGGACAAATTTATGGAAAACGATGTATAGCAAAATTGATACACGATATTCGGTATACGAAAATATATATTGGAGCTTTATCTAAATCTGAACCGATTTTCACGAAATTTAACACACATCATTCTAAACTTAATTCAGTACGCTATGCCAAATTTCGTGAAAATCGAAGGATATTTAGGGACTTTGTTGCACCATTTACACAAAATCGGACGAAAATATATATGCGAGCTATATCAAAATCTGGACCGATTTTCAGGAAACTTAACACACATTATTCTATACCTAATTAAGTACGCTATGCCAAATTTCGTGCAAATCGAAAGATATTTAGGGACTTTGTTACACCATTTACACAAAATCGGACGAAAATATATATTAGAGCTATATCGAAATCTGAACCGATTTTCAAGAAAATTAATACACATCACTCTAGACTTAGTTCAGTACGCTATGCTAAATTTCGTACAAATCGAAAGATATTTAGGGACTTTGGTACACTATTTACCCGAAATCGGACGAAAATATATATGGGAGCTATATCTAAATCTGGACCGATTGTCAGGAACCTTAACACACATAGTTCTAGACCTAATTCAGTACGTTGTGGCAAATTTGGTGCAAATCGGATGATATATAGGGACTTTGGTACACCATTGACATTAAATCGGACGAAAATATACATGGGAGCTATATCTAAATCTGGACCGATTGTCAGGAAACTTAACACACATAGTTCTAGACTTAATTCAGTACGCTGTGGCAAATTTCGTGCAAATCGGATGATATATAGGGTCTTTGGTGCACCATTTACTTAAATCGGAGCTATATCTAAATCTGGACCGATTTTCAACAATTTCAACAGGGTTCGTCCTTGGGCCAAATGAGTGACCTATGCCAAATTTCATGCACTTCGGATCATAAATGCGACCAGTACTACAATTTAACATGGACAGACAGACAGACGGACGGACGGACATGCTTAAATCGACTTAAAAAGTGATTCTATGCATATTCTCAAAAGGAACCATGTGTCTATCTCGTTTCCTTTTGCCTGTTACAAACATATGCACAAGGACATAATACCCTGTACCACAGAGTGGTGAAGGATATAATAATAGCTCCCATATAACGATACTCGATATTATTCGGCATTTTGGGGTCTTTGGCCAAGTCTTCTCACCCAAAGTGGCTATAACTTAGTATTATGAATTATCATTGTATATAAAATCTCCCCAAAAAAAGTTAAGTACCGGTATGTGAGGGCTTTTCTCAAAAGTGGAGTTCGGGCACGTAGGCTGTTATTTGAGTTCCCATTGGGTAGGATATCTCCCTACTAAAAATAATCGCTATCTGTCCATTCCGTATTTTGCGGGAGTGTAGGAATGTAGCAAATCCTCCTATAAAATAATTTCGATATCGGTTCATTTTTAAAACCTTTACCACACTGTGGTACAGGGTATTATGTATTTGTGCACATGTTTGTAACAGGCAAAAGAAATCATGGTTCCTTTTGAGAATATGCATAGAATCGCTTTCTGAGTTGATTTATGCCTGTCCGTCCGTCTGTCTATCCATCAGTCCATGTATTCTTGTGAACAAAGTATAGGTCGCACTTATGATCCGAATTTGATGAAATTTTACACATTTCACTTGCGAGTATTTGGCCCGGTTCAGATTTAGATATAGCTCCCATATTTTGTTTAGTCCTATTTTATATAAATGGATCACCATATTGTCAATATTAGTCCGATTGAGGCAAAATTTTCAACAGAGTACTGCATTAGGGTCAGGTTGATATATGCAAGGTTTATTGAAATCGGTTCAGATTTAAATATAGCTCCCATACCTAATTTCGTCCGATTTTATGTAAATAACTCCCAATATTGGTCCGATTTTGCACAGAGTACTGAATTAGGTCTATATGGATATATGCCAAGTTTGGTTGGAATCGGTTCCGATTTAGATATAGCCCCATATGTAGATTCCTCCGATTTTATGTAAATGGTGCACCATAACGTCAAAGTTTGTTCGCTTGGGACAAAACGTTGTACAGCGTCCTGAAATTACTGTAGCTTGACGTCCGCGAAGTTTTGTAAAAATCGATTCAGATATATATTTTTGTCTGAATTTAGGTAAATAACATAACATCCGCCAAGATTTGACCGATTAAAAAAAAAATTGCACATCTTACTGAATTAAGTCCAGATTGATGTATGTGAAGTTTTGTTGGAATCGGTTAATATGTAATCATAGTCCCTATATATAGTTTTGTTCGATTTTATGTAAATGGAGCATCGTACAGTCAATGTTTTCCGATTGAGACAACATTTTGCATTCCGTAATGAAAATATTACAGGTTGGTATGTGTATGGTTTGTTTTAATTTAGTTCAAATATCTATCCAAAAATGCTAGATTCTATCTAAAGGATATTGTACATATGAATATCTTTTGTGTGTACCCAAAGTGGTGAAGGGTATCCTATAGTGGGCTCCGTTCGACGTTTGAACTTTCCTTACTGTTTTGTCTGTTTTTATGGTCGCTCTAGAGGCCACAATCTTGATGGGTTTCGGGATCAGGCGTGGCTGACTTTGAAAAATATCTATCAATAATTAGCGGATCAAATGGACCCTGACTTTTGTGGAGAAGATTACAAAATTTGGATTCTATGTGGCATATATTTACATCTGAAGAACATAGACCGGAGAAGTTGACAGTATATCGAAGAGGAGTGGTAGACCTTTAAATTGATACTAATTATAAGACGGTATGTGCTCGGATAAGGGATTATGCATTCTGATATTGTATAGTATTACCATTACCAAACTAGAGGGCGGAAATATACCGCTGATGGCTAGGAAATTTTGCTTAAGGTTCCGATTATGGTCAAGACGACGCCTATAATTTTCGATGATGATTAGATGATATTTTGGGGGTTGAAATGGACCGACATCTTTACTTTTGCCTAGTTTTTTAGTCGTTTTAGACGTCACAATTATCAGGGCAATGCGATCTGATCCAGTAATCCGAATTGTGTCTTTGTGATTAACGATCGTTCATTTGATCGTTAATCACAAAGACAAACATTTTTTTTTTTTGTGTAAAATAATAAAATTTTAATACAATGGAGACATTTTTAACTCCGGAAACCATTATTCGCAAAAAATGCCGCTAAGGACCTATTGACCTCTAATCGCGCATGACATTGCTAATAATGTGTAATATTATCCAGGCTCGAGATATAGATCCGCAATAACTTAGAACTTAATGGAAGTTGTCAAGGGTATCATGTGGATGGCCGCGCCCGACTATGCTGTTCCGCTCACAAGGTTGATGTTATTGCTGCAAATGGCTTCTATTTGGTATACTAATTTCATGAAGGGTGAGCAATATGTTTTAAGAAAATTGTCGATATAAGCCCAGGTAGTGACATAGTACCCATATAAAAGTTCCGCTTCATTTTCGGTAGGTTAAGGATTTTTGCCGCATTCCAGGTTCTTGGGGGGTGCTAACTATTTTTTTTTTGTGAGAAAAGTTTGAATTGTCCTTAATTTGCTATTACGTACTTCTGATTAGAAAAATCTGCTTCCCAGAAAATGTTCAAGGTAGGTGAATGTTTTTACCCCCATCCTTATGTCTAATGAGGCCATATACGGTAAAAATATACCTCATCGAAATATTCGTTTTATATAACATGTTTCTTAGGAACGAATAATAAAACCTGTGTATTAATCCGTATACATTCTCATAGGCTGAGGGTATTTATCTGTCGGAAACTCCGACTAACACTTTTTAACTCGTTTTTCCTTCTTTACATTCAATTTGATTTTTAGTGTTATCAGCGAAAGTAGTGTCTGGACATTTTTGTGGACAAATCATTGTACAAATTACCTTTTCAATATCGTAGCTATAATTGCAATAGCAATGTTTTTTTGTTGACTATTTGTTATAAATTCCAATCATTTAATTTAAGTCAAAAGTCAAAACCTCCTCCTACTGCTTAACCCCAATTGCAATGGAGGCGGTCAGCGACAAACAGGCAACATTTCGTGTTTGCGTTAATTGTTATTGAATTCACCAAAAAAAAAAAAAACAGGGAACATAACAGAAAACACAATATAATGTCGACTACACGAAACATAAAACACGGAGGTGTAAAGTGAACGAACCGTAGCGCCGTATAACTTTGAAAAAGTCCTATCTCAACAATAAGGATTGCGTGTGGTATACCTTGATTGATGTGTTGCGCATGCAACATTGTTGCTATCCAACCAAACAACCAACCAACCGAGTAGCCAGTCAGTCAGGCAGCCAACCAACCAAAACAACATCAAAATAAAAGCCAGACATGACCAAAATTGAAAAAGACGCATTTTGTTCTATTTTGTGTGTTCTCTAACCTAATCCTGGTCAACCATGTGTAATAGAATTTTCCCATACTTGCTAGGGTAACAGCAGAGCACAGCAGCATTATGACAGAGAGTTGTAATGACGGCAGGGGTGGTGTGTATAATGATGATGATAATACAGGTGACGACAATAGATATTTTGTTTTATAGGAAAGGCAAACACTAGCATTCGTTACGGTAACGAAAAACAAGCTAAATGTTTGTGTTCCCCGCATCAAGAGAAACAAACAACATTTTGGCACAGTGGTGCAGTATATTTTCTTGTCAAAATAAGGGAAAAAAATTAAGAAAGAAAAAAAGGTTAATCATGTTTGAAATCACGTCCGCGGAGTAGAAGAGTAGGACTCGGAGATGACAATTTTTTATTTTATTCGGAATAGTTTTAAAACTGTGGTTTGACAAGGAGTTTGGTAAACTTTAGACCATACGATACCCTACACAACTACCTCGGAACTCTAACTTTCTGCGGATTTTTATTCCAAGCCTGGGCAATATTTCGTGATAGTTGACCGACTAGACGTCAACAAATGTTTCTAATAGTCAGTACAGTCCTTCTAATTACATTTCCATTGTGATGAACGACTTATAAATGTAACTCGAAAAAATTTAAAAAAAAACAAATTTTCGGTCCACTTCATCCCAAAATTATTATCTGATCATCGCCGAAAATTATAGGCGTTGACCTTGGCCATACCTGGATTCTCATAGAAAATTTCAAAGCGATCATGCTATATATCCGCCCTAAAGTGTGGTAATAGGTTACTAAATAATATATGAATACGTAAGCACCTGTAAATATTTAAGTGTAACTCCCGCATCCGAGGTCATTTAAAGGTCAACCACTACTCTTGGATATACTATCAACTTCTCGGGTCCATATAGACGCTAGGGGTAAATATAGACGCCATAGAATACAAATTTTGTAATTTTTCACACAAAAGTCAGAGTCCATTTGACCAGCTAAATATTGACCGATCTTTATCAAAACAGGCATGCTTATACTTGGGCCAGATCCCCTTCTCCATGCAAAAATTCGCGATGTTTGGGCCATAATTGCGGCCTCTGGAGCGACCAGAAAAACCGACAAAAATTAAGTATTTGGTCCATTTCATCCCCTAAATATTAACCGATCTTTACCAAAAACAATAGGGGTCGTCATTGGCCAGAACCCATCCCACATGCAAAATTTCGTAAGGATTGGTCCATAACCGCGGCCTGTATCGTGCTTAATAATTATAATGGACAGACGGACGGACAGACATGTCTAGATCGATTCAGCTAGTCGAGATATGACGATCGGTATACTTAAAGGTGGGTCTAGGACCAATATTTCGCGGCGTTACAAACTCTTGGGCCTTCACAAAGCTATAATACCCTGACAACATAGTTATGTAGGATATAATGACTGAGATTCTCTCAGTGAATAATATGATCTTTATTCTACTGTCCAGAACACTGTGCTCCTCGGCTGTGTTATAAATGGTGTTTGAAGGCCATTATTTTATGGTAAAAGTTTTAAATTGCATTTTATTGTGGCTACTGCTGCAACTTGTCATCTTTGCAGTTGGTGTTTATAACTTCCTTTAGCGCAGGTTGGCATGCCGAGATTATCCTTTACACACAAGAAACGAAAATAAGCCATGACATGATAGACGTTTGTATATGATGTGAATATTAAAATATATGACACGATAGCAAACGGTGAGAAAATAAATTGAAAACGGATTATATACTACTTGAGTTGAAGATATTCTATAAATAATTGTAAACAAGTAAAAATGTCGTTATGTTAGGACAGCATTCAAATTTGCTCAAATTGTTTGGGGCCTTTAAATGGGGATCATGTTTTTGCATTGTGTGATAGTATTTTGTTCATAATCCAAAAAAAAATTATTTTCCAAATTACAGACACTTAGGTGGGAAATCAGCGTGCCGAAAATTCAATGGGATATTTGTATGGGGAATAATTTCTGGAAAATGTTAATTATTAACCAGAAATTCGATATGCCAACTTATAGGCACTTCGATTTTAAAATACGGCTAAAGACTTACAGAAAATGAAGCGCGATCTGTATGTGGGGGATATATACAAATTTGGAGCTACATAGACATGTGGCTAAAACCCCCAAAAT
>NW_026889132.1:0-12295 GCF_032173495.1 Musca vetustissima
GAAGTTGTAGGACAGGCGTGGATGTTGTAGGACAGGCGTGTTTTTTTAAAGAATATTTTTTCAGGGACAGGACAGGCGTGGTTTTTTAAAGAATATTTTTTCAGGGTCAGGACAGGCGTGGTTTTTTAAAGAATATTTTTTCAGGGACAGCACAGGCGTGGATGTTGTAGGATAGGCGTGGTTTTTTAAAGAATATTTTTTCAGGGACAGGACAGGCGTGGATGTTGTAGGATAGGCGTGGTTTTTTAAAGAATATTTTTTCAAGGCCTAATAAAGGCGTGGATTTTTTTAAATAATATTTTTTCAAGGCCTAATAAAGGCGTGGATTTTTTAAAGAATATTTTTTCAAGGCCTACCCAAGGCGTGGATTTTTTAAAGAATATTTTTTCAAGGCCTACCCAAGGCGTGGATTTTTTAAAGAATATTTTTTCAAGGCCTACCCAAGGCGTGGATTTTTTAAAGAATATTTTTTCAAGGCCTAATAAAGGCGTGGATTTTTTAAAGAATATTTTTTCAAGGCCTAATAAAGGCGTGGATTTTTTAAAGAATATTTTTTCAAGGCCTAATAAAGGCGTGGATTTTTTAAAGAATATTTTTTCAAGGCCTAATAAAGGCGTGGATTTTTTAAAGAATATTTTTTCAAGGCCTAATAAAGGCGTGGATTTTTTAAAGAATATTTTTTCAAGGCCTAATAAAGGCGTGGATTTTTTAAAGAATATGTTTTCAAGGCCTAATAAAGGCGTGGATTTTTTAAAGAATATTTTTTCAAGGCCTAATAAAGGCGTGGATTTTTTAAAGATATTTTTTCAAGGCCTAATAAAGGCGTGGATTTTTTAAAGAATATTTTTTCAAGGCCTAATAAAGGCGTGGATTTTTTAAAGAATATTTTTTCAAGGCCTAATAAAGGCGTGGATTTTTTAAAGAATATTTTTTCAAGGCCTAATAAAGGCGTGGATTTTTTAAAGAATATTTTTTCAAGGCCTAATAAAGGCGTGGATTTTTTAAAGAATATTTTTTCAAGGCCTAATAAAGGCGTGGATTTTTTAAAAAATATTTTCCACACATCATGGATTCTCTTAAAAACGATTTTTTAAACGATTTTTTAAGTTTTGGCTTGGATTTTTTTAATTTTTAAAAAAAAAAAATATTTTTTTGAGAATCCACAAAATAGGTGGAATTTTCCTTTTGCATTTATCCATTTTCCAACCTTCAAACACCCATTACGCACTCAGCACGTAGCTGTCATGTTGCGGATGTTGTTGATCTAGATTTTTTTCAGTCCCGTAACAAGTTGAGTAGTTGGTTGTTGGCAAATGACAAGCAGCTAACCAACAACAACAACAACAAAACTATGATTTGTAACTGTCAACTGCAATTTAAAAATAAAATGTGTGAAATATGACCATAATAAAATAGATTTTCATATCAATTGGACAATTGCTCAATTTACAATAATAACAACAACAACAAACATTGAGTGATTCTGGCAGTTGGCATAAATTCAAGTTTTGATTTAATTTTTTTTTATTTGTTTATTTTTTTTGGCTATGCTTAGCTTAGAGCCATATTTATGCTATGGGTTTCTGATTTGAATTTGCCATGTCAATTATATTTAGATTTTCAGTTCAGAACTCAAAAAAAAACTACTTAAATACAGCGAAAAGAGAAATAAAAAAATTATGTTTTTTTTATTTTGATAATAAATTGCATAAAATTTTTAACAACTTGTCAAATGTGTTTTTTAAACAGAAATAAGAACATTTAAAGTAGAGATTAGGTGATTTTTGGAAATGTTAATATAATGTGAGTGGTGAACACCATGGTTGCGGGTCCCATATTTTTTTTTAAAAAAAACATTGGTATTAATATTTATTCATATTACTTTTTTCACAAACAATTAATAAATTAATCGGAAAACAATAAACTTTAATTTGCAATTTAATACTAAATAACAATTTTAAAATGGCCAATTAAAATAGAAATTTTTTTTTTTCATTTGAATTTATTTAACGATATATATATATATATTTATATATATATATATATAATTATTCAAAATCCTCTTTGCTGATTTTACAATGCATAAATTAGCATTTTATGCGGTTCATTAACTAAAAATAATATTTAGTTATAATAACACGGAACTCTAACTTTCTGCGGATTTTCATTCCTAACCTGGGCAATATTTCGTGATAGTTCCACCATCTTGCCCGATTAGTGGCCAACAACACATGGACGCCTCCGAAGAATAGTATACTAAGTCTGAAAAGTAAGTTTTTCAGTAGAAGCTCTCAAAGTATGAAAGTTTCTTTTATCGTACGTGCCATGCTAAGTACATTTTTGCTTATAACATTGGTTTGGATTGGCCGATGATTACCAAAATTTCAGAGAATTTAAATTAAGGACCGTAGTATCTAAAAACGTAAAGAACTTTAAAACATGCTAAGTCGACTTAGCATACTATGGTTCGGAGGCGTCGACATCTTCCTTACACTAACATATTTTCCGAATATTACTAATATTCAGTAAAGTCTAGTCTTGGGCAATCTCGTTCAGTTTAGTGATCGAACGAAATAGATCATTTTTATACCCTTCACCACACTGTGGTACAGGGTATTATGTCTTTGTGCATATGTTTTTAACAGGCAAAAATAATCGAGATAGACCCATGGTTCCTTTGGAGAATATGCATAGAATCACTTTCTGAGTCGATTTAAGCATGTCCGTCCGTCCGTCTGTCCATGTTAAATTGTAAACAAAGAACAGGTCGCATTTATGATCCGAATTGGATGAAATTTGGCGCAGCTCATTTGTTTGGCCCAAGGACGAACCCTATTGAAATTGGGAAAAATCGGTTCAGATTTAGATATAGCTCACATATATAGTTTCGCCCGATTTTAGGTAAATGAGGTACCAAAGTCCCTAAATGTATTTCGATTTGCACGAAATTTGGTACAGCCTACTGAATTAAGTCTAGAATGATGTGTGCCAAGTTTCGTGAAAATCGGTTCAGATTTAGATATAGCTCCCATATATAGTTTCGCCCGATTTTTGGTAAATGGTGCACCAAAATCCCTAAAACTCATTTGATTTACACGAATTTTGGCATAGCGTATTGAATAAGGTCTAGAATGATGTGTGCTAAGTTTCGTGAAAATCGGTCCATATTTAGATATAACTCCCATATATATATATATATATATATATATATATATATTCGTCCGATTTAAGATAAATGGGGTACCAAAGTCCCTATATATCTTTCGATTTGCACGAAAATTGGTATAGCCTACTGAATTAGGTCTAGAATGATGTGCGCTAAGTTCCGTGAAAATCGATTCAGATTTAGATATAGCTTCCATATATAGTTTCGCCCGGTTTTAGGTAAATGGTGCACTTTTTAATCTTTTGATTGGCATGAATTTTGGTATAGCGTACTATATTGAGTCTAGAGTGATGTGTGTTAAGTTTCGTGAAATTCGGTTCATATTTAGATATAGCTCCCATATATAGTTTCGTCCGATTTCAGGTAAATTGTGCACCAAAGCCCTTATATATCCTTCGATTTGCACTAAATTTGGCATAGTGTACTGAATTAAGTCTAGAACGATGTGTGTTAAATTTCGTGAAAATCGGTTCAGACTTAGATATAGCTCCCATATATATTTTCGCCCGATTTTATGTAAATGGTACAGTAAAGTCCCTATATATCGTTCGATTGGCCCGAAATTTGGCACAGATCACTTAATTGAATCTGGAATCATGTGCGCTAAGTTTCGTGAAAATCGATTCAAATATGTATTTTTGTCCGATTTTATGTATATGGTGCATCAAAGTACCTATATATCTTTCTATTTCATGAAATTTTGCATGGGGTACTAAATTGAGTCTTGAAGGATGTGTGCTATGTTTCGTTAAAATCGTTTCAGATTTAGATTGGCTCCCGTATATAATTTCGTCCGATTTCATGAAAATGGTGCACCAAAGTCCCTATATAACTTTCGATTTGATTTTAGTTATAGCTCCCATATATATTTGTTTGTCCTATGTAATGTAAATTGATTAACACAACGTACTGAAATTGGTACTCCTTCGAAAAAGCGAAGTCTGTTCGGATACATATGCAGAATATACCCAAAGTGGTGAAGGGTATCATATAGTCGGCCCCGTCCGACTTTACTGCTTTCCTTACTGGTTTAAAAGTGAACTATGTCGTTCACCTCGTTCAGTTGTTTATATCGTTCAAATGGATACTCAGTTCAATTGGTATGGCAGCGTATTCCAATAAAGTTCTGTACGTTCAGCCAACCGTAAAGAATGATTACCTTTCACAATCATTCGAAGGACTTTCCTATATATATGTTCTCCAATTTGTTAATGGGTGGTGGTCGATGGCATATTTCTGTTATAATCGGCAACACACTTGTTTGCGCTGCAGTTGTTGCTCCGGACACCTTTGGCTATTTTTCGTGGTTTCGAGCTCCACGGTTATCTATGGAGGTGCCTTGTTTTCAAATGTCGCTTCATATTATTTACTGACCCTCCAGCTATTCGTAAAACTCTACTGCAGCATTTGATTTTTTAAGCACCGCATAATACACGTACCTTCATTCAAATTAACAGATTTTATATGAAATTGTTCTTATTTGACTATTTCAGTCAGTCAATACACCCGTGAACAACCATGATGACGTAGAAGAAAATACAATGTCGTTCAGTGACCGACGGTATTAATTGAGCAAAGTCGTTCAGTGAGCAACGTAGTTCAGAGACCGACTGTGTTTTGTAACGTTCAGTGAACGACAAAAATAAAAACTGAACTATGTCGCCCACTCGTTCAGTGGACTGATTGGTTCAATTGAACTTGGTTCGTCACGAACGACACAAGACTAGTAAAGTTGTTCTAATTACTTGTCCATAATCCCTTCACCGTGGGTTGTGATGTTCGGCTATATAATTGTGGTCTAAAGATCGACTCGAAATAAGAAACAAAACAAAAAAAGTTTTCGGTCCACTTCATCCCAATATTATTATCTGTTCATCACCGAAAATTATAGACGTTGTCCTTGACCATAACTGGAACCTCATGGAACATTCCAAAGCGATTATTTCCGCCATCCAGTGTGGTAATGGTTTACGAAATAATATCTGAATACGTAAGCACCTATAAATATTTATGTGTATCTCCCATATCCGAGTACATACGATAATATGATTGCTTTCAATTTAAAAGTCAACCAATCCTCTAGGATACATCATCAACTTTTCGAATCTATGTCCTTCAGGAGTAAATATATATACACCATAGAATACAAATTTTGTAATTTTTCACACAAAAGACAGGGTCCATTTGATCCGCTAAATATTGGCCGATCTTTATCAAAATTTCGCGATGTTCGGGCCATTATTGCGGCCTCTGGAGCGACCAGAAAAACCGACAAACATTTAGCATTTGGTCCATTTCATGCCCTAAATATTAATCGATCTTTACATAAATCTTCATGGGAGTCTTCATTGGCCAGTACCCATCCTACATGCAAAATTTCGTGAAGATTGGTCCATAACTGTGGCCTGTATCATGTTTACAAATTATAATGGACAGACGGACGGACGAACGCACATGTCTAGATGGACTCAGCTAGTCGAGATATGACGATCGGTATAATTAAAGGTGGGTCTAGGACCAATATTTTGCGTCGTTACAAACACTTGGGGCTGCATAAAGCTATAATACCCTGACAACATAGTTGTGTAGGGTATGATTACATCCATGATTAAATAATATATTATTAAAAAAACACGTATATATAAACAGCCTTGGAAAATATTTGTAAACATCCACACCTATAAAGAGATTTGGAAAAATATTATGAAAAACACTTCTGAAAAGCTTTAGAAACATTATTTTTAAAAATCCACGCCTTCTGTGGGTCCATAAAAAATATTCTTTAAAAAATCCACGCCTTGTGTAGGTCCCTAAAAAATATTCTTTAAAAAATCCACGCCTTGTGTAGGTCCCTAAAAAATATTCTTTAAAAAGTCCACGCCTTGTTTAGGTCCCTGAAAAATATTCTTTAAAAAGTCCACGCATTGTTTAGGTCCCTAAAAAAATATTCTTTAAAATATCCACGCCTTGTGTAGGTCCCTAAAAAAATATTCTTTAAAAAATCACGCCTTCTGTAGGTCCCTAAAAAAATATTCTTTAAAATATCCACGCCTTGTGTAGGTCCCTAAAAAAATATTCTTTAAAAAATCCACGCCTTGTGTAGGTTCCTAAAAAATATTCTATAAAAAATCCACGCCTTCTGTAGGTCCCTAAAAAAATATTCTTTAAAATATCCACACCTTGTGTAGGTCCCTGAAAAATATTCTTTAAAATATCCATGCCTTGTTTAGGTCCCTGAAAATAAAACATTCTCTAAAAAAAACACTCCTTCTTTAGGTCCCTGAAAAAATGTAATAGATTATCTAACTTAAGTCGTAACCATTATCTAAGTGATTATTATTTTGGGTGATTTTCATTGAAATCTAATTTTCGAAGAACAATAATACAAAAAATAAATTAACTATTTTCTATGACATTTTATTTGACGTTGTTATTGTTGGTTTTCTGTGTTTCTATTTTCTGTTTCTTTTTTACCTCAATTCCTCCTCACACACCATCAGTCACATTCATTAATTAGCTGCCAACTATTGAAGCAAATCGAATTGATTTCATCATCATTTTCATTTGATAGTCTAACATGTATGCCCTCGAACTACTCCTCTTGCCCGTACTCCTGATAATCTATTTCTAAGACGAAACTCCATAGTGGAATTATGTACTAAGAAATTTCAGTCAATAGGCAGGTAAACCAAAAAGAATCGAATTTTCTATAAAAAGCAAAGAAAACTACGCATTTAGTGTATTGTTCTTCCCAAGGATAATTACCGAACGAGCGAGCGAACAAACGACGAACGAACAGTGCTTTTGTCATTCGATAATTAATTCATTAGTTATTTGAATTCAAATATCCGCACCGGGGGGTTGCGCCTGGAGATGAAAGTGAGTTTTTGTGTCTCTTTATTCTGTTGCTGTCATAAAGGCTTGTCGACGGTTGTGAGGAATTTTGCTTACACAAGGGAATGTCTGTCTCGAATATCGAGTCACTTCTTCAGAATCCATAATAACAGCCGTGAACCAAGTGTACACCTGTTGTGCTGATATTCTGTCTCATGTTTGTTGGCATAACAGCACCCCACCCCACCTTATTTTGGCACAGTGCCTGATAAACACACACACACACATGGATACATATATGTATATGTATGTATTGTACTCAAAGTTCAAAGAAATAATTTTCAATCAACCGTGAAAATGAAAGACAAAGACAAGGAACAAAGGAAGAGACACAAAAGCAATAGTTATCAAATCCTTTTTACAATAAAAATGAATTTTTCAAAGGACCAAACCATGGTCCTTTAACTATGGGTTTAAAAACAAATTGTTTTGGAGATTTTATGAGGCGTGAATGTCCTAGGGACCTATCCAAGACGTGAATTTACACAGGAAATTTGTTTAGGGACTTACACAAGGCGTGGATTTTTCAAAGAATATTTTCAGGGACTTACACAAGGCGTACATTTTTTAAAGAATATTTTTCAGGGGCCTAAACAAGGCGTTTTTTAAAGAATATTTTTTCAAGGATCTACACAAGGCGTGGATTTTTTAAAGAATATTTTTCAGGGACCTATAGAAGGCGTGGATTTTTTAAAGAATATTTTTCAGGGACCTACAGAAGGCGTGGATTTTTTAATGAATATTTATCAGGGACCTACAGAATGCCTGGATTTTTTAAAGCATATTTTTTCAAGGATCTACACAAGGCGTGGATTTTTTAAAGAATATTTTTTCAAGGATCTACACAAGGCGTGGATTTTTTAAAGAATATTTGTTCAAGGATCTACACAAGGCGTGGATTTTTTAAAGAATATTTTTTCAAGGATCTACACAAGGCGTGGATTTTTTAAAGAATATTTTTTCAAGGATCTACACAAGGCGTGGATTTTTTAAAAATATTTTTTCAAGGATCTACACAAGGCGTGGATTTTTTAAAGAATATTTTTTTCAAGGATCTACACAAGGCGTGGATTTTTTAAAGAATATTTTTTCAAGGACCCATAGAAGGCGTGGATTTTTTAAAGAATATTTTTTCAAGGACCCATAGAAGGCGTGGATTTTTTAAAGAATATTTTTTCAAGGACCCATAGAAGGCGTGGATTTTTTAAAGAATATTTTTCAAGGATCTACACAAGGCGTGGATTTTTTAAAGAATATTTTTTCAAGGATCTACACAAGGCGTGGATTTTTTAAAGAATATTTTTTCAAGGACCCATAGAAGGCGTGGATTTTTTAAAGAATATTTTTTCAAGGACCCATAGAAGGCGTGGATTTTTTAAAGAATATTTTTTCAAGGACCTATACAAGGCGTGGATTTTTTAAAGAATATTTTTTCAAGGATCTACACAAGGCGTGGATTTTTTAAAGAATATTTTTTCAAGGATCTACACAAGGCATGGATTTTTTAAAGAATATTTTTCAGGGGCCTAAACAAGGCGTGGCTGCATATGTTTGTAGAAGGCAAACGGAAACGAGATAGACACATGGTTCCTTTTGAGAATATGCATAGAATCACTTTCTGACGAACGCATGCGTCCGTCCGTTTTGTTAAATTGTAAACAAAGTACAGGTCGCATTTATGATCCGAATTGGATGAAATTTGGCACAGTGGATTTTTTGGCCCAAGGAGAATATGAAAAATTTCAGATTTAAATATAGCTCCCATATATATTTTCGTCCGATTTAAGGTAAATGATTTACCAAAGTCCCTATATACCTATCGATTTGCACGAAATGTGGCACAGCGTAGTGAATAATGTCTAGAATGATGTCTGCAAAGTTTCGTGAAAATTGGTTCAGATTTAGATGCAGCTCCCATATATATTTTCGCCCGATTTTAGGTAAATAGTGCAACATAGTCCCTGGAAATCTTTCCATTTGTTCGAATTTTGGCATAGCGTACTGAATTAAGTCTAGAATGATGTGTGTTAAGTTTCGTGAAAATCGGTTCACATTTAGATATAGCTCCGATATATATATTTGTATCCGATTTTAGGTAATTGGTGCGCCAAAGTCCCTAAATGTCTTTCGATTCACACGAAATTTGGTATAGCATATTAAAATAAGTCAAGAATGATGTGTGCTAAGTTTCGTGAAAATCGGTTCAAATTTAGATATAGCTCCCATATATATTTTCGTCCGATTTTATGTTATTAATGCACCAAAGTCCCTATATATCTTTCGATTTGCATGAATTTTGGTATAGGGAATATACCCAAAGTGGTGAAGAGTATCATATAGTCGGCCCAGTCCGACTTTACTACTTTCCTTACTGATTTAAAATATATATTTTTTTAAGTTGTTAACATGGCGTGGATTTTTTAATATATACTTGTATCAAATTTGTAGAACAACAGTAGACAATTATTTACACTGTTGCACATGGCCTTGTCCGCAACAATATTACCCCCTTTTGTCTACGTTCTATCTGCGGGTGTAATTATCGTCTATAAACGTTAATAGAATATTGTGACGCAGTTCAAACTCCTTTGTCTGCGCTCTAATCAGCAGTAATCATGCAAATATGTCTTTAATGAAATTCTAGAAAACACCACCAACGCCCCCCAACCCCTACCAGTCAGCAAGCAGCCAGTCTTTAAGATAATCTGTTTGTCCGTCCCAAAAACTAGCTAATCATTGACGACAACATGGTTCGCTTACTTTTACTTTGATTTACATGTTCAGCATTTTTTTTTTTGGGTTTTGTAATAAAATTATAAAATTTATAGACGAAAGGCAAAAACTAAATTCGAAAAAAAAATCGTTAATGTTTGTCATTGAAGTGTACGAAACCTCTACTTTGTATTCGACCACACGAATCATAAATATTCGTTCAAGATTTGCCCAGGCTAATTAAAATACATTTGAGTTAATTATTAAGCGGCAATGTTGTTTGGGGTAGTGGTGGAGGGGTTCAATGGGTTGATAATTAGCAATACCAAAAAATGGATTGAATTATTGATTTTGAAAATTGTTTTCAATCCACTAATAATTTTATTTTTTTACGAACATTTTTTAATAATTTCCAAACCACTCCTTCTGCCCTGCCACAGGTGCATGGGGTATTGAGTGTGGTGACCCCACGATTTTCCATAACTCTAAATATTATCTTCTTTATTTCTTTCTCTTTTGCAGTTACTGAAGACCACCACAATTCAAAATGATGGCACCAGCCGAAAATTTTCCCGATATGACCCAAATAGATTTGAACACATTTGGCACCAACTTGACCACAGACGAATTGGTTCAATTTATTAAATTTTGGAATGCCTACAATCACAAGAACACAACGGGAGTGGAGTACAATTCCTCAGAGGAATGTGATGATTATTGCAGAGGTGAATTCTATCGAGGCTTGAGGGTCTATAATGGTCTACATGGCTATGTGGCACTGGTGGTAAGTTTTCACACATTCGTATACCATACACCATTGATTGAAAAAAAAAAATTCTGAGACCCTTGGGTCCAATTTTTTTCTATAGAAAAAAAATTCGTGAGACCCTTGGGCCCAAAATTGAGACCCTTGGGTCCAATTTTTTTCTATAGAAAAAAAATCGTGAGACCCTTGGGTCCAAAATGGAGACTCTTGGGTCCAATTTTTTTCTATAGAAAAAATTCGTGAGACCCTTGCGTCCAATTTTTTTTTTATAGAAAAAAATTTGTGAGACCCTTGCGACCAATTTTTTTCTATAGAAAAAAAAATCGTGATACCCTTGCGACCAATTTTTTTCTATAGACCCTTCTATAGACCCTTTTTTTGTGAGACCCTTGGGACCAATTATTTTCTATAGAAAAAAATTTTTTTCTATAGAAAAAAATTCGTGAGACCCTTGCGACCAATTTTTTTCTATAGAAAAAAATTCGTGAGACCCTTGGGTCCAATTTTTTCTATAGAAAAAAAATCGTGAGGCCCTTGGGTCCAATTTTTTCTATAGAAAAAAAATCGTGAGGCCCTTGGGTCCAATTTTTTCTATAGAAAAAAATTCGTGAGACCCTTGGGTCGATTTTTTTCTATAGAAAAAAATTCGTGAGACCCTTGGGTCGATTTTTTTCTATAGAAAAAAATTCGTGAGACCCTTGGGTCGATTTTTTTCTATAGAAAAAAATTCGTGAGACCCTTGGGTCGATTTTTTTCTATAGAAAAAAATTCGTGAGACCCTTGGGTCGATTTTTTTCTATAGAAAAAAATTCGTGAGACCCTTGGGTCGATTTTTTCTATAGAAAAAAATTCGTGAGACCCTTGGGTCGATTTTTTTCTATAGAAAAAAATTCGTGAGACCCTTGGGTCGATTTTTTTCTATAGAAAAAAATTCGTGAGACCCTTGGGTCGATTTTTTTCTATAGAAAAAAAATTCGTCAAGACCCTTGGGTCGATTTTTTTCTATAGAAAAAAATTCGTGAGACCCTTGGGTCGATTTTTTTCTATAGAAAAAAATTCGTGAGACCCTTGGGTCGATTTTTTTCTATAGAAAAAAATTCGTGAGACCCTTGGGTCGATTTTTTTCTATAGAAAAAATTCGTGAGACCCTTGGGTCGATTTTTTTATAGAAAAAATTCGTGAGACCCTTGGGTCGATTTTTTACTATAGAAAAAAATTCGTGAGACCCTTGGGTCGATTTTTTCTATAGAAAAAAATTCGTGAGACCCTTGGGTCGATTTTTTTCTATAGAAAAAAATTCGTGAGACCCTTGGGTCGATTTTTTTCTATAGAAAAAAATTCGTGAGACCCTTGGTTCGATTTTTTTCTATAGAAAAAAATTCGTGAGACCCTTGGGCCCAATTTTTTTCTATAGGAAAAAATTCGTGAGACCCTTGGGTCCAATTTTTTTCTATAGGAAAAAATTCGTGAGACCCTTGGGTCCAATTTTTTTCTATAGGAAAAAATTCGTGAGACCCTTGGGTCCAATTTTTTTCTATAGGAAAAAATTCGTGAGACCCTTGGGTCCAATTTTTTCTCTAGAAAAAAAATCGTTAGTCTCTTGGGTCCAATTTTTTCTATAGAAAAAAATTCGTGAGACCCTTGGGTAGCACTTTTTTTCTATAGAAAAAAATTCGTGAGACCCTTGGGTCGATTTTTTCCAAAGAAAAAATTCGTGAGACCCTTGGGTCGCACTTTTTTCTATAGAAAAAAATTCG
>NW_026889133.1:0-124704 GCF_032173495.1 Musca vetustissima
CATAAATAAAACTAATCACATCAGTTTTGAAATTCGAACACTATCCTTCTATCTATGGTCTAAGTAAGCAGTTTAGAAATAAGGCGATCTCGCCAGACCAAACTCACACTCTACAAGACGCTAATATTACCGTGCTGTTATATGGATCTGAGGCATGGGTACTTGCGTAAGCAAATGAGGCAGCTCTTAGGGTGTTTGAGAGAAATTTTCTCCGAAACATCTATGGGCCGATCTGCGTTGATGGTGAATATCGCCGTCGTATGAACCATGAGCTACACCATCTATTCTCGGATATGGACATAGTCAAATGTAGCGAGCTGCAGCTATTACGTTGACTAGGTCACGTCGAGAGAATGCATGAGGATTCCCCCACTCAATAGACATATAAAAGCGAACCAAGTGATGGTTCGCGCAGAAGGGGAAGGCTAAGAATTACATGGATAGATCAAGCGGAACATGGTTTTTCAAATTGGGTGAGTGCTCAAAAGACCGAAGCGCTGTGAAATCTTTTTATACTCTTCACCACACTGTATTACAGGGTATTATGGCTTTGTGCATATGTTTGTAACAGGCAAAAGGAAACGAGATAGGCACATGGTTCCTTTTGAGAAAATGCATAGAATCACGTTTTAAGTCGATTTATGCATGTCCTTCCATCTGTACGTCCGTCCATGTTAAATTGTAAACAAAGTGCAGGTCGCATTTATGATCCGAATTGGATGAAATTTGGCACAGCTCATTTATTTGGCCCAAGGACGAACTCTAATGAAATTGGGAAAAAATCGGTTCAGATTTAGTTATAATGGTGCACCAATGTCCCTATATATCGTTCGATTTGTAGCAAATTTGGCATAGCGCACTGAATTGAGCCTAGAATGAAGTGTGCGGAGTTTCGCGAGTTTCGCTCCCATATATAGTTTCGTCCGATTTGAGGTAAATAGTGCACCAAAGTCCCTATATATCCTTCGATTTGCACGAAATTTGGCATAACGTACTGAATTAAGTCTAGAACGATGTGTGTTAAATCGCGAAAATCGCTTCAGATTTGGATATAGTTCCCTAATATATTTTCTTCCGAATGGTGTGTATTAAATTTCGTGAATATTGGTTCGGAGTTAGATATAGCTCCCAAATATATTTTCTTCCGATTTTAGGTAAATAGTGCATCAATGTTCCTATAATTTGGCATAGAATGATATGTGCATAGTTTTGTGAAAATCGATTCAGATTTAGATATAGCTCCCATATATATTTTCGTCCGGTTTTATGTAAATGGTACACCGAAGTTCATATATATCTTTTGATTAGTTCGAAATTTGGCATTGCGTACAATGATGTGCGATAAGCTTCGTGAAAAGCGTTCCAGATTTAGATATAGCTCTCATATATATTTCGTCCTTAAAAATCGCTTCAATGAAATGAAATTTAGCATCGGATCCAGAAAGGCATAAAGATCGTAGATTCAAGTTCGTTCAATTTCATGCCAATGTTCTTTCGAAACGCCGAAGTCTGTTAGGAGACATATGTAGAATATACCCAAAGTGGTGTAGGGTATTATATAGTCGGCCCAGTCCGACTTTACTACTTTCCGTACTGGTTTAAGTTTGGTTTATGGAACAACTTTTCTGTCGCAAGCCAGCCAAGTAAGGATTTTATGGAAGACCTCTTTAAGGATCTTTCATTTATGGAACACCACTTTGAGTGTCGTTCATTTATGGAAGACCTCTTGATAGTTCTGCGACTTGTTTAATGTATAGAAGTCATCCCAATAATGGTATGATGTAATGAAATAATATCCTAGTTCGCACTTAACCTCTGACGTTATGGCCATTTCTCTCCTTGTTCATATTTTAAAAATTCCCTCCTGTTTTAAAACCGTTAAAGCTTTTAGCATAACACAAAAATGGCGATAATGATAATTGACTACAAAAACGTAGCATGGCGGAGCCCAGGCAAAATAATACACACAATAAAAATAACAACAACACTGATGCTGCTGTTGCATCCTAAAAATGAAAAGCTTGTGTATAATGGCATCGGAAGAACGAGTGCTGTTTTCTTTTACTGTTTGTAAGGATGAGATTTTCCTGCTAGTTAATGTTGTTGTTGCTAATAATGTTGTTGTTGCTGGAGCTGTCGTAAAAACAAATACAACAGCTAAATGGCATTAATATGGCATATTGAAGCATTGTTGTTGTTACTGCTGTTGTTGTAGCTCATTTTCTTATGATGTTCATAATAATGTTTTTCTTTGTTAATGACGTTGTCGACATTTTTTGTTGTTGTGCTATGCCAAGGATTGTTGAAAATTGTTTGTTTTTGTTACGTATTTTGCTAATTAAGATGCTGCTGTTGTTTTCATTGTCGTTGCTGTTTCGGGTTCTTAGTTTAACTAATAACATCAGAGACTTTTCGTGGAAAACCCTATCTATGGAGAGAGTGTGAGCTAGGAAAAGTGTTTGACATTTTCCAGAAAGTTTTTTATTTTTTCCAGTTATTCTCATTAAGTTATATTTTGTGTTCTTAAGAAGGTCAAGGAGCCAAAAAGGTATTTATATGGGGAGAGTCCTAAATGTATGTGGTACGTGATGTGTTTCAGTAGGACATAAAATCCTATCTTTGCTAAGTGGCTTAAAGTGATAATGCGACTGAATGACTTCAACAGTAGCCTCTATGACTATATGAGTATATGGACTAGACTTTTCATTTCTTCGAAATTTGGTTCTCCCCAATGAGATGCCCTGCAGCTCATCTCCTACTTTCCTTGACTACTATCACAAAATTCCTTCCATGCTGTATTCAAAAATTCCCATCCTTTTTTCTTATTTATTTTTACTTTTGATTGATTGACATCACTATGCTTTTGCAACTTGTCATCGACGTCATCATCGTCGTCGTTTTCTAATGGAATGCCATTAAGAAATATGTCAATCCATTTATAATTAGCATTTCATCAGTCAGATATGTAACATTCTGTGAACATTCATCCAATCAGCTTTAGCTCTTGATGATTGATATTGACTGGCATTCTGAGTCGGAGAATAAAACAAAAATAAAATTAAGCATGTAAACAAGTTTTGTGGCATTTTTTGTTAAATGTAAAGTCGTGTTTTTGTATTTGTAGTAAAAGTGTAGTAAATTTTTTAATTGCCATTTTTGTGAGTAATTTGATATTAATTGTTGGGTATATTTTTGTTTCATTGCAGATTAAAATTTGTTTTGAAAGAGGTAAGTGCGGATTTTTGGTATTTGTCAATAAAAAAAACTGATTGAGGTACTCTAAAAAAATATTCTTTAAAAAATCCACGCCTCAAAGGATGCCTAAAAAAATATTCTTTAAAAAATCCACGCCTCAAAGGATGCCTAAAAAAATATTCTTTAAAAAATCCACGCCTCAAAGGATGCCTAAAAAAATATTCTTTAAAAAATCCACGCCTCAAAGGATGCCTAAAAAAATATTCTTTAAAAAATCCACGCCTCAAAGGATGCCTAAAAAAATATTCTTTAAAAAATCCACGCCTCAAAGGATGCCTAAAAAAATATTCTTTAAAAAATCCACGCCTCAAAGGATGCCTAAAAAAATATTCTTTAAAAAATCCACGCCTCAAAGGATGTCTAAAAAAATATTCTTTAAAAAATCCACGCCTCAAAGGATGCCTAAAAAAATATTCTTTAAAAAATCCACGCCTCAAAGGATGCCTAAAAAAATATTCTTTAAAAAATCCACGCCTCAAAGGATGCCTAAAAAAATATTCTTTAAAAAATCCACGCCTCAAAGGATGCCTAAAAAAATATTCTTTAAAAAATCTACGCCTCAAAGGATGCCTAAAAAAATATTCTTTAAAAAATCTACGCCTCAAAGGATGCCTAAAAAAATATTCTTTAAAAAATCCACGCCTCAAAGGATGCCTAAAAAAATATTTTCTAAAAAATCCACGCCTAATTGATGCCTGAAAAAATTGTCTTTAAAAAATCCATGCCTCAATGGGTGCCTAAAAAAATATTCTTTAAAAAATCCACGCCTCAATGGATGCCTAAAAAAATAATCTTTAAAAAATCCACGCCTCAATGGATGCCTAAAAAATAATCTTTAAACAATCCACGCCTCAAAGGATGCCTGAAAAAATATTCTTTAAAAAATCTACGCCTCAAAGGATACCTAAAAAAATAATCTTTAAAAAATCCACGCCTCAAAGGATGCCTAAAAAATATTCTTTAAAAAATCGACGCCTCAAAGGATGCCTAAAAAAATATTCTTTAAAAAATCCACACCTCAAAGGATGCCTAAAAAAACATTCTTTAAAAAATCCACGCCTCAAAGGATGCATAAAAAAATATTCTTTAAAAAATCCACGCCTCAAAGGATGCCTAAAAAAATATTCTTTAAAAAATCCACGCCTCAAAGGATGCCTAAAAAAATATTCTTTAAAAAATCCACGCCTCGAAGGAAGCCTAAAAAAATATTCTTTAAAAAATCCACGCCTCAAAGGATGCCTAAAAAAATATTCTTTAAAAAATCCACGCCTCAAAGGATGCCTAAAAATATTCCTTATAAAATTCACGCCTCAAAGGATTTCCAAAAAATATTAGGTAAAAAAATCCAGGCTTCGAATGATGCATTAAAAAAATATTCTATTCCATATCAAAGTATTCAATATATGAAAGACCTTTCACAGTCATTTTACAGAAAATAAGGCTTCCACAGGTCTTCTAAATATTTCCGATTTTTCATAGACCTTCCACATGATGTGGTATATGAGTTGGAGATCTTCGATAGGTCTTCTATATGCAATAAATTTTCCACAAATTCTCTGTATACAAGACAACTTCCTCCGATAGGGCGACTTCCATAAAATTTTTATGGAATGAAGTCCCTCTATAAACAGAAAATAAACATCTAAAGGCAGAGGATCTTTTCCACAGCACAACTGCGATCCGTTTTTATGGGAAGGAAGCTTCATTAGGGCCCTCTATAAACAGAATAGAATCTATAGATAGAGGACCTTCTAAAATAAATTTTCCCACAGACCTTTCACAATATTCCTAGTGACGGACTGTCAATCTACTGTAAATAGACGATCTTCCAGCTGTCTTGTTTGCATAGAATTGTTTTTGAGGACTTTTAATAGGCCTTCTATAGACAGCAAACTTCGGACACGTCTTCGGTACACGGCTTTCAAACGTCTTCGATAGACGGAAGATTTTAAACAGACTTTCTGTAATTTTCTATAGATTTCCATCAGTCTTAAGTAGAAAAAAAACCTTTCCAAGTGCTCGTATGGTCAGGAGGACTTCTAAAGATCCTCTATCAAAAATGATTTTCTTTTTTTTTTTTTAAGTGGAGTATAAATATACTCTTTCGAGTCGAGCTTGATGATCTAAGTTTTTGCAATGAAAAGGAAAGCCAGGAGAAGAACCTACGTACATTATGCGACGCGTTTCGCCGTTGGTTAAGCGGCTCATCAGGCATATTAGGCTATGTGGCTTTACAAATGTCGTACGTTGATAACTTGTATTTATTCCGCCCTGATGCGAAACTTGCATATGCGAATTAAATTCAAATTTTGTCAAAGTTCGACATTTGTCTTCATTCTAGGAACAGTCCTTTTCAAAGCAGATTTTTGTTGTAGAGATGGATAATTAATCCACACACACCTACAATTGCTTCCTGGTATACACATGTTTTTGCGCAACCGTTTTTGGAAGTGTTGATGGCTCAGAACGTTAAGCGGTCTTGGCAACATTTGTGTTGCTCTGAGGACCTAGGTTCGAGCCCTAGCCGTGCTCGGCTGAAATTAATTTTTGTTATTTGAATTTTGCCTTGTAAGGGCAGTGATCATTTGAAAGTAATTTTAAGTGGTTATTTATACTCTTTCGAGTCGAGCTTGATGATCTAAGTTTTTGCAATGAAAAGGAAAGCCAGGAGAAGAACCTACGTACCCACCATTATGCGACGCGTTTCGCATTTTCTATATACAAAAGGTCTTCGGTATACAGAAGAACAGTAACTGTCTTGTCGCTATTCTATGGAAAAAATATTGTCGCCGGACATCTATGGAGAGGAGACCTCATACAGTTCCTCTGTAGATAGAATTATTCGGACGAATAAGCCGTACACGGCTTTCAAAGGTCTTCGATAGACGAAAGATTTTCCACAGACATTCTATTGTCTTCTATAGATTTCCATCAGTCATAAGTAAAAAAAAAAACCTTTCAAAGTGTTCGTATGGTCAGGAGGAATTTTACAGATTCTCTATGTAGAAAAAAACCTTTCAAAGTGTTCGTATGGTCAGGAGGAATTTTACAGATTCTCGATCGAAAAATGATTTTCCACGGGTGAGGATTTTTTTTTTTTTGAGATTTTCTATATTAACTGGCCTTCCGCTGATATTCTACGGAAAAAGGATTGTCACCAGCCATCTATTCTATATTCTATAGAGAGAAAACATTGTACAAATAGAATGAAGTTAAAACCTTCCTCAGAAATTCTATGGGCCGGAGGCTTGTTATTTTTTGACTTTTACATATTTGCTGTGGTCCAGTCTTTTTATTCACCAACGGCTTTTCAGTGGTCTTCACAGGCCATCTTGTAGAACAATAGAAAAAAGTCTTCCACACGACTTTTTGCAGAACCAATTTTTCGTAGGTCTTCAATGAAATGGAAAAATCCCCTCAGGTCTTCTAGTTACAGGACGCCGATTTTCTATGGAGAAAATGCTTTCTAAAGAACTGATTCAAGAAATCCATAGGTCTTCTATAGCCCGAAGATCTTCCACGGGTAGTCTACAGATTGACATGACTTCTGTAGACAAACTGCATTCCACAGAATGTTCACAATACCTCTGTAATACGGACAAATCTTTAGGCAGATAGAAAACATCGTTATGCAGATATCCTTTCATAGAACTTCCGCAGATCTTTAAAAAACCGGTAGAAATTATTAAAACCTTTTAATAACGACCACAGGTTATCGATGATGTTTCCACAAATGGCAAACTGGTTATAGTTCCTTTATATGAAAGGACTTTTATTAAAAATCATTATTTAAATACCCCTTCCTAATTATTTTTTCCACAAGTCTTTTGTACACACAAGCCCCTCTACAGGCTTTTGAAGGTATTCTTAGGAGAAAAGATAAAAAAATGTTATGCAGTTCTTCTATAAACTAAAAATCCTCCAAACATATTTTATAAGCCGACGAATTTTCTATTGATGAGTCTCCGATTTTCTATGGTTACAAGTTTTCTACTGTCTGAAAACACTTTTCTATAGGCCTGAGGACCTTCCTAAGTGCTTCTATAAATATACATTTTGGAGGTATTTTATAGTCTGTACCTCTTTCACATGACTTCTGTAAACAACATTCCTTCCACAGGAGGTCCAACGAGGCATTTATATATAAAATGCTTTCAACAGGTTTTCTATAGGCGAAAGGAGTTTTGCCTAGACCTTCACAGGTATTCCATGGTGCATAGACATTACATAGGGCTTCCACAAAGTGAAGATCCTCGACAATACTTTCTAAGATCATGACTAGATAGATAATCCTTGGTTTAGTTTTTCTTTAAATATACATTTCCCAAATCTTCCCTGGAAGCAGTCCCCTTATAGGCAGAATAAGACCTACTATCATTTTGGAAGAACTTTAGAATACCTATTTTATTTTATAGTCTGTACCTCTTTCACATGACTTCTGTAGACAAAATACCTTTCACATTAGGTCTTACGAGACATTTATATATAAAATGCTTTCAACAGGTTTTCTATAGGCGAAAGGAGTTTTGCCTAGACCTTCACAGGTATTTCATGGTGCACAGACATTACATAGGGCTTCCACAAAGTGAAGATCCTCGACAATACTTTCTAAGATCATGACTAGATAGATAATCCTTGGTTTGGTTTTTCTTTAAATATACCTTTCCCAAATTTTCCCTGGAAGCAGTCCTCCTATAAACAGAATAAGACTTACTATCATTTCGGAAGAACTTAAGAATACATATCGGTAAACTCTCCATAATTTGGAATACCTTCAACAGGAGGTCTTGAGAAGTTTGTATTACGGTACATATCCTTAGAGTAATCTATTTATAAAATACTTTCCACAGGTCTTCTATAGGCGAAATGATTTCTGCCTAGATCTTTTACAAGTATTCCATGGTGCACAGACCTTACATAGGACATCTACAAATGGAAGCCTACTTTCTAAGTAAATAGCAGGCCTACCAAATATCTTGTCTAGATAGAATATCTTTGATTGGTTTTTCTATAAATATACCATCCCCAGAGCTTCTATCGAAGCAATTCTCCTATAGGCAGAAGAATACCTGCTATATTTGTAGCAGATCTTTTAAGGCCTATCGATGAACTTTGCATAATTTGGAATACCTTTCACAGGAGGTTTTAAAACCTTTGCATTATGGAAAAAATCCTACGAGGATTCTATTTCTAAAATGTTTTCTACAAATTTATAGACGTCAGGATTTCTGCCTAGACCTTTCAGAGGTACTCTATGGTGAAAAAACTTTGCATAGGGCATATACAAAGGGAAGATTCTCTACAACGCTTTCTAAGTAGATACAAGGTTAAATGATTTTTCTATAAATAGACCTTCGTCAGATCTTCTGTGGAAACAGTTCTCCTATTTCTGTTGGACCTTTCACATTGGGCTTCTTTGTAGTGATAGCCTCAATAACACGTCCAAGAATCCACATAGAAGATCATTGATTGGTTTTTGTGTAAATAAACCTTCCCCAGATCTTCTGTGGTAGCAGTTCTCCTATAGGCAGAAGGGGACCTGTAATAATTGTAGGAGAACTTTGGAAGGCCTATCGATAAACTTTTCATAAATTTAATATTTTACAAGGCTTCTATTTATAAAATGCTTTCCACAGGACTTTTTCAGGCGAAAGGATTTCTGCCTAGACCTGTCACATATTCTATGGTGCACAGACTTTACATAGGGTTTCTACAAAGGCAAGATTCTCGACAATACTTTCTAAGTAGATAGCAGGCCTTCCGAAGACTTTGTCTAGATAGAAGATCATTGCTTGGTTTTTGTATAAATAAACCTTCCCCAGATCTTTCGTGGAAGTAGTTCTCCTATAGGCTGAAGAATACCTGCTATACTTGTAGAATAACTTTGGACTTATAAAATGCTTTCCACAAGTCTTCTATAGGCGAACGGATTTCTGCCCAGGCCTTTCACTGGTACTCGATGGTGCATAGACCTCACATAGGGCTTCTATGAAGGGGAAATCCTCTACAATACTTTCTATGTACATAGAAGGCCTTCCAAAGATCTTGTCAAGATAGAAGATCATTGATTGGTTTTTGTATAAATAAACCTATCCTAAATCATCTGCGAAAGCAGTTCTCCTATAGGCAAAAGAGGGCCTGCTATATTTGTAGCAGAACTTTAGAAGACCTATCCATGAACTTTCCATAATTTGGAATACCTTCCACAGTTCTTTAAGAAATAAAAAAAACACAATGTCAAGAGGTCTTCTAAATATAGATGACTTCTACAAATATCGATTTGGTACTTTTTATTTAAATCGGCAAAAAATCTCCCTAAATAATGGATATTTGTTTTCGAACAAATCCATTCGCCATGTATCATACTTAAATCACATATTGTTGATTCTGTTGTTGGTTTTGTTGTTGATTTTCTTGAAGCCATTATAAATCCTCTTAATGTCGATGATGATAACATATTGGGCTAATGCATTGACGTCCTTGAAAGATGAACTTTCTTCATTCATTGCCATAGCAAAATGCACACACACACACGATAATAATGATTTATTATTTTCAATCTAATTTTTGTTTTTCAGCAAATATTATCATTATCCTCTTAAGAATAGAAGTATGAAAAAGTTTTGTTATTGCTTTTGTTGTTGGTGTTCCTTTTTTGTGTTTTGTGAATACATACAAACATTTTGAATGAGGTTTCAGTTTTATTCTTCAAACTAATGCAATTATTTGAAATATATCGCAAATTCTGTTGGGGAAACATATATAATTTGAATGGGAAAATAGCATATTGTTTTTTTGATAATTAAAAATTAGATCATTTTTTCGATAACACCAAAGTTCGGAATTCGATAGATAAGATTATGTTTAAAGTGTATGTATGTCTCCTATGATAAAATAGCTTCTGAATATATAAAAAAGTCTCCAGCTTGATTTATATCTGGAAAACCTTCAAAAGGTCTGATATAGATGGAAACTTTAATGATATTCTTCAGGGAGCATTTTGCAAAGCTTCACCTAGCCAAGATGATGTCAAAGTAGCAATTAATTCTTCATCCGAATAATAAAGCAGCAGGTGTCGAACTTTTCAAGACCGGTGGTCAGACGCTGATAAGGAGAATGCACCAACTGATTAATACAATTTGGCTAGAGGAATGCATGTCCAAAGATTGGAACCTGAGACAGCTCTTGAAGTGTTTTTAAAAGAAGAATTGTCCGAAAGATCTATTGCGTCGAATGAACCATGAGTTGTCATCGACACAGTCAGACGTATCGTGGTGCTGTCAATGTGTTTTTCTTGGGTATTTTCCAAAATTTGGCCTTAATCCATAGAAAATCCGTAAAAATCTTCCTCTCCGTAGAAGATCTTTGAATGGTTTTCAGTCCATAAGGTCTGTGAAAATTCTTCGGTCTTTAAATGTGCTCTACTTTATAGGTGTTTGCTCTATATAGAGGACAATGAGAAAGCCTTCGCCTAAAGTCCTCTGGTCTCAAAAAATAAAGAAATTTCTATTAAAAACCTACACTCAAACCGAAACCATGGTAGATGCGGGGGAAGAAGAATAGGGACAAAAGATGGCATGCAGCTCCTCATGAAAGCGCACTTCTCACCGTACACATCGACATCTGATGAAGTAACGGTGCTAAGGGAGCAAAAATACTAGGAACCTAAGATTGATAGACAAATGGATGCATTCAAGAGTTTCACACAATTCAAAGCTGCTAGAGCAGGCAACGTCTTCCCCACTTCATTAAAAAAATAACCCCGACTATATATCACCATATTTAGCAGAACTATTTAATAACCCATATTTACTGGTTGTTACGCAACACCGAAAATGCTATCGGACAATAAACCTAATAAGTCGACAAAACCCTGGACCGTGGTTCTGTTTCATTTGCCAGAACATCATTCACAACAGGTCAGTGTCGCTGAGATCTGGTGGGTGCAGAGAGTGGGTGCATTTCAGGAATTGTTCCGGTTGGGCCCGATTGCAAGACTACAGCGAAAGAGACTACATGTGCTACACCGCAATTCCCAGCAAGTCTTCGTCCACGACGTCATCTTTTTCGTCGGAGTACGAAACTCCATCGCAGTCTCCTCAACAGCAATCCAATATTCTGCATTTAACACCGCACGTTGCTGATAGTGCATCTTTTCCGCAATTTAATTGCAACGGTCTATCTTGGTCGCGGTGGTGCAGGACACCAAGCTCAATGAAAATTTTAGCACATTTTAGTTCTGCCAGCACAGTGCTGGCAGAACAAATTGATAGCTCCACGTTCTGCGCGGTAAATGAGGATGACCCCACCAGAATAAGGGGAGAGTGTCACAGTTCGCCAGACATAATCATTGTGTCACCAGGTCTGATAAATGACG
This sequence comes from Musca vetustissima, assembly GCF_032173495.1. NCBI lineage: Eukaryota > Metazoa > Arthropoda > Insecta > Diptera > Muscidae > Musca > Musca vetustissima. Next base: position 11,633 of record NW_026889133.1, read on the forward strand.
TCAGTTGACAGATCGTCACTTCGCTTGGCTCAAACCACCTTCCCATGATCGTCTGCATAAGCAGACCGCCCTATTTCATTATCCCTGAACGCCACAATTCCCTTAACCATAGGAAAGCCAACTGTCAAGGATTCAGAAAGTTGAACAACCAGCGCTTCTGAAAACTTTCCATTCCATCTGATGTAGGGGTAGCAGAAAGGAAATTCCGGGACATCATTACAGCAGCAGGCGCTAGATTGGTCGCATGCCCGAAATAAGACCCAATTTCCCAGCAGAATCAGTTGTTCTAGCAAATGAGCGTGATAAGCTCCGTCGCTCTAAACCAGCATATCACAGGGTCAGGGAGCTTATCTCAGGGTCAGGGAACTTATCCCAGGGTCAAGGAACTTATCCCAGGGTCAAGGAACTTATCCCAGGGTCAGGGAGGTCAGCAGATTAGTCGCGGAGCTGTAACATTTCCTGAGTCACTGTCCAGCCTTTTCAAGCTTCCGCACCCAATTCTTAGGAAATGACACCTAAGTGTGTTTGAACGAAAAAATCTGAATGACTTTGGCGGTCAGCAGATTTGTCGCGGAGCTGGAACTTTTCCTGAGTCACTGTCCAGCCTTTTCAAGCTTCTGCACCCAAGTCTTAGGAAATGCCATCTAAGGGGGTGTGAACGAAAAAATCTGAAGGACTTCACTAACAAAACAGAATTCCCAGAAGTGTAGGATAGCCAAATATAAAGGTGACGTTTTTTCTAACTTACAGGCCTAAGTGTATGTTCTATTATTGAACAAGTGGTGGTGTAAAACGCCTTTCTTTTCAACCTAAACTCGAAGACGAACAAAGGAATGCGGAAATGCGAGCTCTCATAGCTAGGCTCAAACCAGTGTCTTTTTACAGGCCAAAACATGGAATAGATGGGTCAACACCCGTATGACTTGTGAAGTGTTCCAACCCGATTTTTGGGATTCGTATTAACCAAAGAAAAAAAATTTATAAGTCATGCCGGATTGGGTCAAAAATGTATATAGTAGCCCTTGTATAAGTTAGAGAACTTTCTAATACCATGGGTTCCATTTTGTCGCATAATGTTGTAAGGGACATCGTCAGTGCCAAACGAAAGTATCGGACATCAAACATCAAATTTACTTTTTTACTTAATCGTCGTGTGCGGTTTTGTTTTTGTTTTTTTTTTACCACATTTTATTTTAACATTTGCGTTATTAATTAAATATTTGTTTTCCAATTAATCACACATTCATACACACACACACGTCCAAAGCAATTTTTAACGCTTTAGTTTGTAATAATCATGTTCGGTGACAACAGCAACAACAGCGTTATTGAAGACATGTTTGAAGGTGTTAATTTCAATTATAAATAAATTAAATGTGTTTAGTTTTTTTTGTACTGTTGTTGTTTTTGTTGATAATTGGGTTTTTGCTACATCGAAATTAGTTGCCGGAAAATGTGAGAATTTCTATTAAAAAAAATAATAATAATAACAAGTGAAAAAGCGTTAAGTTCGGCCGGGCTGAACTTTGGATACCCTCCACCATAGATATACTGACAGGTACTCGAAATGAAAATATAGGGAACCTACCAAAAAGTGGACCTATACCGACATTTCTAAAAACGGATTATGTAAACCATAATGTTAACCATAATACAAATTTCAGAAATTTTTAATGGATAATTATACCCTCAGCCTAATGGCTAATGAGGGTGTATACCCTTTAACACGGTGGAAATGTGCCTCATCGAAATATTGGTTCTAGACCCCATGTTTCTTTGGACCAAATTCGTTTCCGAAAATTTAGATTTTATCCTAACTTTGCCCATCTTATTATTTCTTCCAAACTTAGTTCAAATTCGAAGATGGTTAATATCGGTCCACTCCCTCTGGAACCTCCACACAGGGGCTAGGTCTAAATGCGGATATAGTTCATTATCGAACATTACGATCTAATTTTTTTATCTCGCTATCCTCCGCAGGTGAAATGATTATAAGAGAGTTTTAGAACCAAACTCAAAACGCGCAACAAATCAGAATTTATAGAAAATTCAGCAATTTCAATGGGGGTTTTCCTAAAATCTCAAAACCCTAAAATGTTGACATATATTATTAACGGGACCAATATTGACAACATTGTGTAGGAATCAGCAACTACTTAGTGTTTTCATTATATAAGGGGTTAGGCCTAATTAAGGGCCGATGTAACTCAAGTTCCAAGCTAATATTTTAGTTTTGAATTCCAATACCGTCCATCACGCTAAATATTAAACAGGTAGGATGTTTTATATATGACCTGATCCTAAATGTGAGTCGATACAGTTCATTCTCAAACCTCACGTTTTAGTTTTTATACCCTTCACCACACTGTGGCACAGGGTATTATATCTTTGTGCATATGTTTGTAACAGGCAAAAGGAAACGAGATAGACCCATAGTTCCTTTTGAGAATATGCATAGAATCACTTTCTGAGTCGATTTATGCATGTCCGTCCGTCCGTCTGTCCGTCTGTTGGTGTTAAATTGTAAACAAAGTACAGGTCGCATTTATAATCCGATTTGGATGAAATTTGGCATAGGTCACTTATGCGGCCCAAGGACGAACCCTATTGAAATTGGGAAAAATCGGTCAGATTTAGATATATATCCCACATATATATTTAACCGATTTAATGTAAACGGTCCCTATATATCTTTCGATTTGCACGAAATTTGGTACAGCCTAATCAATTAGGTCTAGAATGATGTCTGCTAAGTTTCGTGAAAATCGGTCCAGATTTAGATATAGCATCCATATATAGTTTCGCCCGATTTAATGTAAATGGTCGATGTACATACTTTATGGATAGATCTAGGTAGATTCACATTTAGATAAATATCACATATTTTATTTCATCCAATTTCATGTTAATAGTCCTGTTTAATATACCCATAGTGGTGAAGGGTATCATATAGTCGGCCCCTTCCGACTTTACTACTTTCCTTACTGGTTTTTATGTTGATATCCTCCGAGAGAAAAATGATTACAACATATGGCTAAATCGACTAAATCGTTTTAGAATTCCATACTATGTGGGGTATGAACTGAAAATTTCGTCTACCGAATAACCCCCCCACTATGGTGGAATACAGCTATACGGGATAACCCCAACACACGGAAATCATCAGCTAACTATTTTAAAATAAAAAGGGGGTTATAAGGGGACTAGCCCTAAAAGGGCGGGAATATGAATAATTTTTGGTAGGGAGATTTGTTACCATATACGACTACAAAATACCAAATTACAGCGAATTCGGTTAAAAACCGTGCTCAAGAACTTCAAAATACCGAAAATTGGGGGTACCCTTATATGAGGGCTACTCGAAAAAATTGACCTATATTTTAATTTTTTGTGGAGAGATTCGGTGAAAAAATCCGGTCAAAATCCCCCAAAAACTGAAAATTGGGAGGTACCGTTATATGAGGGCTACCAGAAAAAGTGGACCTATATTTATAATTTTTAGTGGATAAATTTGGTATCCAAAAATAACCCATTTTACCAAATTTCAGCGAATTTGGTTGAAAACGCGCTCAAGAACCCCAAAATACTGAAAATTTGAGGGTACTCTTATATGGGAGCTATGTCTAAACGTGGACCGATATAGCCCATCTTCGAACTTGAACTGCCTTGACCTTGACCTGCCTGCAGACAAGAGACGACTCTATGCAAATTTTTGCGCTCTTTATCAATTCGTTTAGACGCTAGAGTGATTACAACAGACATACGGACATTCTTAGATCGTCATAGAATTTTACGCTGATCAAGAATATATATACTTTATAGGTTCGGAAATGATTATTTCGATGCGCTACAAACGGAAAAACAAAACTAATATACCCTCCATACTATGGTGGAGGGTATAAAAAATTAATATTCGAATAACGCAAAAGCGACGGACACCAGAGCTGATTTTTACATCAAATTTAACAGGGGGTTCGATAAATAAAAGCGATTAAAAAAGTGTCAGTCGGTGTTACCCTCAGCCAGTGCCATGTCGTAATCCTGTGTTTTGTGGGGTATATGATATATACACAATTTTAACCCTTTGTGGGTGATAGTTGCCATGTTTGGTCTTTTGCCAGATCACAGTAAATTTATTATTATTCCGGGAATGTTCACATTTCATTTCTTCAATATGACTACCTTAAATGCCATGATATCTCGTTTAAAATCCCATTGAAATTATGTGGCAAATTAAGAAAAAAAAAAATACAACAAACTATACCTTCCCATTCATTATCACATTTCATTATCCTCAGATTATGGTAATGACGAGGAAGAAAATTAATTGCATTTCATTAGAATTATGTCAAGTCCAGTGCAACAAAAGCTCAAATGGTGGCGATAGTTGCCATGTTTGGTCTTTTGCCAGATCACAGTAAATTTATTATTATTCCGGGAATGTTCACATTTCATTTCTTCAATATGACTACCTTAAATGCCATGATATCTCGTTTAAAATCCCATTGAAATTATGTGGCAAATTAAGAAAAAAAAATAATACAACAAACTATACCTTCCCATTCATTATCACATTTCATTATCCTCAGATTATGGTAATGACGAGGAAGAAAATTAATTGCATTTCATTAGAATTATGTCAAGTCCAGTGCAACAAAAGCTCAAATGGTGGCGATAGTTGCCATGTTTGGTCTTTTGCCAGATCACAGTAAATTTATTATTATTCCGGGAATGTTCACATTTCATTTCTTCAATATGACTACCTTAAATGCCATGATATCTCGTTTAAAATCCCATTGAAATTATGTGGCAAATTAAGAAAAAAAAATAATACAACAAACTATACCTTCCCATTCATTATCACATTTCATTATCCTCAGATTATGGTAATGACGAGGAAGAAAATTAATTGCATTTCATTAGAATTATGTCAAGTCCAGTGCAACAAAAGCTCAAATGGTGGCGACTTCATATTTTTTTTCTTGGCTTCTGTCCATCCCCGCCTGTGGGGTATGATGCAGAAAATAACTTTTATTTGTATATCCTCCACCATAGTATGGATGATATCTTAAGTTGGTTTCTCTGTTTGCAACTAATCGAAATAATCATCTCCGGCACTATAAAGTATATATATTCGTGTTCGGCATAAAATTCGATGACGATATAGCCATGTCCGTCTGTCTGTTATAATCAATCTAGCCTCTAAACGAAGTGAGATAGATCGCCAAAATTTAGCATAGAGTCTGCAGGCAGTTACATTTCGAAAATTAGCTATATCGGCCCACGTTTAGGCATAGCTCCTCCAATTTTCGGTATTTTGGGGTTCTTGAGCGCGTTTTTAACCAAATTCTCTGAAATTTGACACAATGGTTTCTTATTGTGTACCAAATCTCTCCACTAAAAATTAGAAATTGCGGTCCACTTTTTTTGATAGCCCCCATATAAGGGTACCCTCCATTTTTCGGTATCTTGGGGTTCTTGAGTCCGTTTATCAATCGAATTCGCTGAAATTTGGTACAATGGTTTCTTATTGGGTATCAAATGTCCGCAATAAAAATTATAAATATCGGAACACTTTTTCTGATAACCCCTATATAAGGGTACTCCCCAATTTTCGGTATTTTGGGGTTCTTGAACGCGTTTTGCCATAGAATTCGCTGAAATTTGGTACATTGGGTTCTTATTGGATACCAAATTTCTCCACTTCAAATTATAAATATAGGTCCACTTTGTTTGATAGCCTCCATATAAGGGCACCACCCCCCCCCCCCCCCCCCCCCCCCCCAATTTTCGATATTTTGCAGTTCTTGAGCGCGTTTTCAACCAAATTCGCTAAAATTTGACACAATGGTTTCTTATTGTGTAGCAAATCTCTCCACAAAAAATTATAAATATAGGTCCACATTTTCGAGTAGCCCCCATATAAGGGTACCTTCCAATTTTCGGTATTTTGAGGTTCTTGAGAGCGTTTTTCAACCGAATTCGCTAAAATTTGGTACACTGGTTTCTCATTTGGGTAACAAATATTTCCATTAAAAATTATAGATATAGGTCATTTTTTCGGGTAGCCGCCATATAAGGGTGCACCCCAATTTTCGGTATTTTCGGGTTCTTGTGCGAGATGTTCAACCAAATTCGATGAAATTTGACACAATGGTTTCTTATTGTGTAGCAAATCTCTCCTCAAAAAATTATAAATATAAGTCCACTTTTTCGGGTGGCCCCCATATAAGGGTTCCTTCCAATGTTCGGTATTTTGAATTCGCTAAAATTTGGTACAATGGTTTCTTATTGTGTACCAAATGTCCGCAATAAAAATTATAAATATCGGCCCACTTTTTTTTCGGCCCACTTTTTTTTCGGATGGCCCCCATATAAGGGTATCTCCCAATATTCAGTATTTTGGGGTTCTTGGGCGCATTTTTAGCTGAATTCGCTGAAATTTGGTCAATGGGTTCTCATTGGGTATCAAATATTTCCACTAAAAATTATAAATATAGGTCAATTTTTTTCGGGTAGCCCCCATATAAGGGTACCCAACACTTTTCGGTATTTTGGGGTTCTTGAGCGCTTTTTTCAATCGAATTCGCTTAAATTTAGTACTTTGGGTTCTTATTGAGTAGCAAATCTCTCCACCAAAAATTATAAATATAGGTCAATTTTATTGGGTAGCCCTCATATAAGGCTACACCCCAATTTTCGGTATTTTGGGGTTCTTGAGCTGGTTTTTCAATCGAAATCGCTGAAATTTGGTACAATGGGTTCTCATTGGGTAACACATATTTCCACTAAAAATTATAAATATAAGTCAATTTTTTCGGGTAGCCTCCATAAGGGTACATCCCAATTTTCGATATTTTGGGGTTATTGAGCGGATTTTTCAATAGAATTCGCTGAAATTTGGTACATAGAGTTCTTATTGGGTAACGAATGTCTCCACTAAAAATAATACTTGTAGATTCACTTTTTTAATATCTCCCTTGTAATGGGGGAATTTGGGGGTAATTTTCGGCATTTTGGGGTTCAAATTATAAATATAGATCAATTTTTTGGGTGGCCCCCATATAAGGGTACCCTCCAATTTTCGGTATTTTGGGGTTCTTGAGCCTAGCCCCATACAAAGAAACCTACCCATTTTCCGTATTTTTAATAATTAGGGTGAATGAACGTGTTTTGATCGGTCTTCAACTACACATAGCACCTCATATAATTATAACTCCAAATAATTGGTAATTCTTGCCGGAGGTAATCAATATTGGACCCGTTTTAGGAATAGCTTCCAGGGATGTAAACATATTTTTTTTTTTGTTTTTTGATGATAGCCTCAAAAAATGATATTTTGGCGATAGCCTCACCCTCTAAATAGCAGGATTTTGGGGATTTTTCCACCCTACCAGGCGTCGTCAAAATCGGTCAACATTTTGGGGTTTTGAGATTTTATGAAATATATACACACTCTATACTTTTTGTTATGTCCTCTATATTTTTCAATTCAAGTAACTTTCGGTATAGGTATGGTGGGAGGGCATCCAAAGTTCGTCCCGACCGAACCTAACGCCTTTTTAACTTGTTTTAATTTTTTTGTCATGCAAATTACAATAATTTTATGTAAAAGAAATTATTAAATTAAACCGAATATTAATTATTATATTTTTGGAAATTGCAAAAGGCATCGGCCTTACACACTATTCAATATTTTATAAACATACGTTTTTAATCATTTGGCGAAGAAAAATTAAAATGTCCAACACACGCACACATCCACTCTTAATTGTAATGTCATTCATTTACTTGTGATAACGCTTCGGGAAAGATTCTCGTTGTTGTGTGTGTGAGATTTTTTTTTTTTTAATTTCCGTTAAAATGCCTGCTGGCAAATATCAATGAGCCGGAAATCTCAATGCCATCAATGTAATGAAGAAAGTCGGCTTTTAATCGAGGTATTTTAAAGCTATATAAAGATTTTATGAAAGGATATTAAAGTCCTGGAGGTGAAATGTGAAGAAATCGTCAGTATGCAAAGAAAATCTGACATTCGAGGGGGCATTTTTTCGAAAACTACAAAATACCTCACTAGTAGCATGAACTTCGATATTATCATTCTTTTCTAAGGGTCTTCTGTAGATAAAAGATCTCGTAAATGACTCCCATGTGCATAGAAGGCCTTCTAAAGTCATCTGTGTATGGATTGCTCTCCGAAGGTCTCTAATTGATTAAAACCCTTGTGGAACAATGTTTTCCGAAGGTCTGCAATTGATAAAAGACATTGTAAAGGTCTCCGAGGATTTTTTAAAGGCATTCTTAAGATCGAAAGCATTGTGTAAATAGCAAAACTTCTGAAGGTATCCCATGGATGGTTAGCATTCTGAAGGCAAATGCCCTTTGATATGTAAATTCTCTTCTTCATTTAATTAAAAAATCACAGTGCAAGGCATTTTTTTATAAAGTCCTCTTGGAGACAAGAATCCCAGTCCCCTGTAACAGGCTGAAGTCCAGGGATGCTCTATAGAAGATGTAAAGGCCAGAGTGGCTTTACATATTATCTCTATGATAGACGTTCAATGATTTATATGAACTTTAGACGAGAGCTTCTCCATAGAGGGGGGTGATGATAATAAGTTATAGGCAAGATCAAAATCAGTGAAATATTTGCGATGACCCGTCCCAAGGACTGTGATTTTTTTTCTATAGAAACAGGAGTCCCGTCCCAAGGGACTGTGATTTTTTTCTATAGAAAAAGGAATCCCGTCCCAAGGGACTGTGATTTTTTTCTATAGAAAAAGGAATCCCGTCCCAAGGGACTGTGATTTTTTTCTATAGAAAAAGGAATCCCGTCCTAAGGGACTGTGATTTTTTTCTATAGAAAAAGGAATCCCGTCCCAAGGGACTGTGATTTTTTTCTATAGAAAAAGGAATCCCGTCCCAAGGGACTGTGATTTTTTTCTATAGAAAAAGGAATCCCGTCCCAAGGGACTGTGATTTTTTTCTATAGAAAAAGGAATCCCGTCCCAAGGGACTGTGATTTTTTTCTATAGAAAAAGGAATCCCGTCCCAAGGGACTGTGATTTTTTTCTATAGAAAAAGGAATCCCGTCCCAAGGGACTGTGATTTTTTTCTATAGAAAAAGGAATCCCGTCCCAAGGGACTGTGATTTTTTTCTATAGAAAAAGGAATCCCGTCCCAAGGGACTGTGATTTTTTTCTATAGAAAAAGGAATCCCGTCCCAAGGGACTGTGATTTTTTTCTATAGAAAAAGGAATCCCGTCCCAAGGGACTGTGATTTTTTTCTATAGAAAAAGGAATCCCGTCCCAAGGGACTGTGATTTTTTTCTATAGAAAAAGGAATCCCGTCCCAAGGGACTGTGATTTTTTTCTATAGAAAAAGGAATCCCGTCCCAAGGGACTGTGATTTTTTTCTATAGAAAAAGGAATCCCGTCCCAAGGGACTGTGATTTTTTTCTATAGAAAAAGGAATCCCGTCCCAAGGGACTGTGATTTTTTTCTATAGAAAAAGGAATCCCGTCCCAAGGGACTGTGATTTTTTCCTATAGAAAAAGGAATCCCGTCCCAAGGGACTGTGATTTTTTTCTATAGAAAAAGGAATCCCGTCCCAAGGGACTGTGATTTTTTTCTATAGAAAAAGGAATCCCGTCCCAAGGGACTGTGATTTTTTTCTATAGAAAAAGGAATCCCGTCCCAAGGGACTGTGGAAAAAGGAATCCCGTCCCAAGGGACTGTGATTTTTTTCTATAGAAAAAGGAATCCCGTCCCAAGGGACTGTGATTTTTTTCTATAGAAAAAGGAATCCCGTCCCAAGGGACTGTGATTTTTTTCTATAGAAAAAGGAATCCCGTCCCAAGGGACTGTGATTTTTTTCTATAGAAAAAGGAATCCCGTCCCAAGGGACTGTGATTTTTTTCTATAGAAAAAGGAATCCCGTCCCAAGGGACTGTGATTTTTTTCTATAGAAAAAGGAATCCCGTCCCAAGGGACTGTGATTTTTTTCTATAGAAAAAGGAATCCCGTCCCAAGGTACTGTGATTTTTGTCTATAGAAAAAAGATCCCGTCCCAAGGGACTGTGATTTTTGTCTATAGAAAAAAGATCCCGTCCCAAGGGACTGTGATTTTTTTCTATAGAAAAAGGAATCCCGTCCCAAAGGACTGTGATTTTTTTCTATAGAAAAAGGAATCCCGTCCCAAGGGACTGTGATTTTTTTTGTAATCCCAAGGGACTGTGAGAAAAAATAGGCCACCAAGAGGGAAATCTTTAAAAAAAAATACGTCTCAAAAGAAAACGATCTTTTCCATAGAAAAAATATCTCATCCGAACGGACATTGATTTTTTTCTTTAAAAAACATCCCGTAGAATGGTAAAGTGCATTTTTATATAAAAAACTAACAAAACTAGAATATTTGTTATTTGTTCAAATATATTTGTAAACAAGTCACAAACAAATGTACCCAACAGATACGATAACCATATATTTATTTAAGAGTTTTTTTTTTGTTTTGTGGGATATTCATATTTCATAAGCTGTAATGCGTCTCTTACAGATATTCAGAGCATTTTCTAAAAGGTATGGTGGTGCTGTATTTTAAGCCCTTTGTTCTCAAAAAAGTTTTCCCTGTCAAATTATGCGACGCGACATGTTTTTGTTATTTTCCCCGGCAAATGTTATCCACCCAAGAAAAACAACGACAATAACTGTAGCGACAGCAGTGAGGACATTTTTTGAATTTTGATTTGTTTCTGTTTTCGTTGTTCTACTATCGCTGCTGCTGCATATTGATACAAATAACAAAGAGATAAAGTGAGGGCTTAAGGAATACAAAAAAAAAAAAAAAAAAAAAATACATAAAGCATAATGGAACATTTGTTTTGAATAACAAAAATTTCCATACAAAAAAATGTTTTTTTTTCTTCTCGAAAATTCCTCTAAAAATGTAGGCTGCTAAATATCTTCACAGGACAAAGCATAGCTTGCAAAGAAAAAAATTGAAAGTAAACAATTTATAAATAATTACAAAATTATATTTATGTATGTAAACAAATATGTTTTTTTGTCGCAGCATAATCTTGGACGATTATTGAGGACAGTCTTCTTTAGGTCACTTTCATTGCTTTGATGATATGCCATGGCACGTGACCCCCGCCCCACTTTCTAAATTCCGCCCCAGCTGCTAAAATTCCAAAGGAAGCAATAAAAAAGAAACCGTAACACACTTCAGTTCACAGGAATCATCGTTCAAAAAATTATTCCGCACCACACATATCTTCAAATCACCTCCATGCTGATGGAGTTTATTCGCTTGCTTGCCATTGGCGATGGCAACAATATTTTATTCATCATCATATTCCCTTATATCCTTAATTTATAAATGCAGATTACTTCGTGTGTAATTCTCACAATGTGATGCTGATAGTTGTCGGGATATCATAAATGTTGTGTAGCTACCACGAATTCCAATGAGTTTCGATGATTTTCCATGGAATTTCGTAATAACATGAATTGTGTAGCGCCCTTTAAGATAATTTATTCCAGGAAAAATACTAAATAAGCTTCTCAATTTGAAATATATGGATAAATTAGGGGCATTATGGGTATTAAAAAAATCACAGTCCCCTGGGACGGGATGTTTTTTCTATACGAAAAAAAATCACAGTCCCTTGGGACGGAATGTTTTTTCTATAGGAAAAAAATCACAGTCCTTTGGGACGGGATGTTTTTTTCTATAAGAAAAAAATCACAGTCCCTTGGGACGGGTTGTTTTTTCTATAGGAAAAAAATCACAGTCCCGTGGGACGGGATGTTTTTTTCTATAGGAAAAAAATCACAGTCCCTTGGGGAGGGATCTTTTTTCTGTAGGAAAAAATCATAGTTCCTTGGGACGGGATCTTTTTTCTATAGAAAAATCACAATCCCTTGGTACGGGATCTGTTTTCTATAGAAAAAAGATCACAGTCCCTTAGGACGAGATTCCTTTTTCTATAGAGAAAAATCACAGTCCCTTGGGACGGGATCTTTTTTCTATAGAAAATCACAATCCTTCTCCGAATTTCAAAACTGATGTCATTCGTTTTATTTATGGCGGTACCAAGGTATATAAAATCGTTGACTACCTCGAAGCTGTAGTTCACAGTTGGTCCGAGTCTGCTGGACGTCTTGCGCGTTGATATCATCAGCTTGGTCTTCTCACCGTTTACTGCCAGACCCACTTTGGCAGACTCCTCCTCAATTTGTTCAAAGGTGGCTGTTACCGCTCTCAATGTTCGACCCATTATGTCTATGTCATCGGCGTAGGCGAGTAACATGTGTTGTTTGGTGTACAGCGTGCCATTTCTGTTCACTTTTGCCTCTAGTATGACCTTTTCCAGCTGGATGTTAAAAAGGTCACACGACAAACTATTACCTTGTCTGAATTCTCGTTCAGTATTGAAGGGCTCCCATAGGTCCTGGGTTTTTTCCAGGATTTGGCGCAGAGTGAAAATCTTGCCAGGTCTGAAGCCACATTGGTATGGTCCAATAATGGCATTTACCATAGGCTTCAGTCGTTTACACAGTACGCTGGATAGCACTTTATATGCGATGGGAAGGATACTTATCCTTCTATAGTTGGCACATATCATCTTGTCTCCTTTTTTATGCACGTGACACAGGATTCTGAGGTTCCAATCATTGGGCATGCATTCTTCTTCAGAATGTTTAACATCGGTAGTATACCTTCCGAAAATCTGCTATTTGTACAGAACGTTTGCAATCTAAAGGATGCCTTTAAAAAATCCTCGGAGACCTTCAGAATGTCTTTTATCAATTGCAGACCTTCCGAAAGCATTTTTTCACAAGGCATTTAATCTATTGGAGACCTTCGAAAAGCATTTCATACACAGGTGCCTTTAGAAGGCATTCTATGTATATAGGAGTCATTTACGATATCTGTTATCTACAGGAGACCCTTGGTAAAGAATAATAATATCGAAGCTTTGATAATAGTGGGGTATTTTTTAGCTTTAGAGAAAATATCCCCTCGAATTCCAGCTCGTTATTACACCCTGACGGTTTTTCACAATTCTCCTCCTCGACTTTAATATCCTTCCATAAAATGTCTATATACGTTCTTCATTACATTGATGTCATTGAGATTCATTCATTTATATTTTGTGGCATTTTTCTACAGAAAAAACTCACAATCCCTTGGGACGGGGTTTTTTCTATAGAAAAAATTGCAGTCCCTTGTGACCGGATCTTTTTTCTGTAGAAAAACATCACATTCCCTTGGGACAACTTTTCTTACTGGTTTTTAATTTAAACAAATTCCCCAATAGATGATTATCCTAAAAGTATGCACCACATATTTCCTTAAGATACAATTAGCGACATTTTATTGTTCGAACTACAATAAAATTCGTTTAAAACAACAGTGTCTTAACGGCACTTCGGTTATAATGACGATATCCAAAATTTCGGAAAAAATTTCTGTCCTTTATTTGAAAGCACTTTGGAGTATTGGTAAATTAATTAATAAAATACACTAACAGATGATCATCCTAAAAGTATGCACCACACATCTTTTTTATTGTCGGTTGTTCGAACTACAATCAACATCGTTTATAACAACACTGTCTTAAAGGCATATCGGTTAAAACGATGGTATCCAAATATTCTGAAAAAAATTTCTTTCCTTTATTTGATATTGCTTATAACGACTATCTGCAATATAGAAGGTCCCTTCACCGCCAATCTAAACGTTTTCGACTGCACTCCACTTTTAATTAAATTTGTCCTCGGTTCTTTGTCAATAACGATTTCTAAACTCATTTCAAATTTCAATTTTATTTCCGAGTCTACGTTTTCGATTTCTTTTTTTAATAATTATTTTTTCCTTTTGTCCTTTAAGTGAAAAGAAAAGTCGATTTAATTTGGGAATGGATTTGGATTTATCAAAGCTTTTATGTAGACGGGAGCTTAATCAAATATACTGTACTACAGTTTTAATTAAAATTGCCATCTGGTAATATTTTTTATGTCAATTTTTCTATGTTTACGTCCATTTTAGGACCACTTTTAAAGTCAATTTATACTGCAGATCTTATGTGGATTTGCTATAGAAAAGATAACATGGACATATATTCTACAGATGGATAATTTCTTATAATTTTCCATAGCTCTGGAACATTGCCAATTTAATTAATAAATTACACTATCAGATGATCATCCTAAAAGTATGCATCACACATCTTTTTTTTCAAAATACAGTTCGAACTGCAATCAAAATCGTTTATAACAACACTGTCTTAACGACATTTAGGTTAAAACGATGGTATCCAAATATTCTTTAAAATTTTCTTTCCTTTATTTGATATCGCCTATAACGACTATCTGCTATATCGAAGTTCTCTTAACCGTCATTATAAGCAACTTCGACTGTACTCCACTTTTAATTAAATTTGTCCTCTGTTCTTTGTCAATAACGATTACTAAACTCATTTCAAATTTCAATTTTTTTTTCGATTCTACGTTTTCGTTTTCTTTTTTTTTAATAATTGACTTTTCCTCTTGTCCTTTAAGCGAAAAGAAAAGTCGATTTGATTTGAGGTTGAATTTGGATTTATCAAAGCAATATGAGTCCATGGTGTATCGTTGTACTTGATTGGGGCGCGTTAAGGAAATTTCAAATTTCTAAAACATAATTTGCCATTTGACAACAATAACAACGAATTTTTGTTTGTTAACTACATTCGGGGTTATGGCCAGCCAGCCCACCACCCGCCTTCGACAAAATTCCAAACAAATGTTTTCCTCTTTTTCATTTACTGATGTGGTTTTATTTCTTCGGGTTTTTGTTTTCTGTTTTTTTCTTTGTGGCAAATGGCTATGGACCCATTGATGCCAACCAAACACATTCCAACATTTTGTCATAGTGATCCAAAATAGCGGCGGCGGAGGAGGAGGAGGTTGGCGAGAATTACACATTTGGTGTCGGTTGTTTGATATTATTTTCAATCTGCAACAATGTATTTCAGCTGGCGCTAGTTTTGCCATGGCCAGTGCCACTGTTTTGGCAACAGCGCCACCAGCAGCCGCAGCCCCCACCACATTTTTTCTGTGATTTGAACAGCTGGTTGGTTGGTTGGTATTACGCTGCTGTTGCTCTTGATGATGGCGTTGACAGCAATGACCCACATTCATAAATCATAATTATTGATTTTTTTCGTTTCTCGTCTTTTTTCAAATTTTTATTATTTTTGTTGTTTTTTTCCTTCATCACTTTACATTTTCCATTATTAAATAAAAAAATCTGTGTTTTGTTGTTGTTGTGAAATGTGTACAAATATATTTTTATTCATAACCATGGCAACAAATTTGTATATATGTATACTTTTTTGTTTGATAATTTTTAATTGATTATAAATTATGAATATTTTGTTTAAATCTGCCCCCATCGCCGTTAGGCATGAATGCATTTTAATGGAAATCTAAAATAAAAAAAATATAATTGCGTTTTTTAATTTTAAGATATTATTTTTTATACCCTACACAACTATGTTGCCAGGGTATTATAGGTTTGTGCAGCCCCAAGAGTTTGTAACGCCGAGAAATATTGGTCCTAGACCCACCTTTAAGTATACCGATCGTCATATTTCGAATAGCTGAGTCGTTCTAGACATGTGTGTCCATCCGTCCGTCTGTGTGTCCATTATGATTTGTAAACACGATACAGGCCACAGTTATGGACCAATCTTCACGAAATTTTGAATGTAGGATGGGTTCTGGCCAATGAAGACCCCTATTGCTTTTGGTAAAGATCGGTTAATATTTAGGGGATGAAATGGACCAAATGTTTAATTTTTGCCGGTTTTTCTGGTCGCTCCACAGGCCGCAATTATTGTCCCAACATCTCGAATTGTCTCATGGAGGAGGGGATTGGGCCAAAGAATAAGCATGCTTGTTTTGATAAAGATCGGTCAATATTTAGCGGGTCAAATGGACTTTTGTGTGAAAAATTACAAAATTTGTATTCTATAGCGTATAGATTTACCCCTGAAGGACATAGACCCGAAAAGTTGTTGGTATATCCAAGGGCAATGGTTGACCTTTAAATTGATACCAATTATGTGGTCGTATGTACTCAGATGTGGGAGTTACACTTAAATATTTGCAGGTGGTTATATATTCAGATATTATTTAGTAACCCCTTACCACACTAGAGGGCGGAAATATAGCGTTGATCGCTTCCAAATGTTCCATAAAGGTCCAGTTATGGTCAAGGATAAGGACTAACATTTTTGGTGACGATCAGATAATTATATTGTGGTGAAGTGGACCGAAAACTTAATGGGAATAAGAACATCACAACACAAGGGAAGGGAATCTGGACAAGTAATTAGGAGGGCTGTACTGAACATTAGTAATAATTTTCGGACTCTAGTTGGTCCAGATGGTTCAAATATCGCAAAACATTGCCCAATCTCAGAATATAGATTCACTGAAAGTTAGTTTTTCGTGCAAGTTGTGTAGGGTATCATATGGTCGGCACCGTCTGACTATACTGCTCCGCTCACTGGTTTTTAATTAGTTATTTTTATAAATTCAATAATTGCTAGGGGTGGGGAATGCGGAAGGAGGCCAGGGAATCTCTAAGCACGGGCTAAAGAACAAACAATCTGTATATGCGATACCTTAGGGAAGAGTGTCCCTATAGGCTAGCTATACATCAGGCTGTCTCAGTTAAAGTCCTCAGAGCCTCCACAGAAGAGCCATGGAGCCTCTGTTGAAAATTTGAAGGGAAGGAAGTCTTCACGGAAGATCTGAAGAACAGACAAGTAAATCATCAGTGGATTTTTTTTTCAGGAAACCCAATACAGAAGCTTCAAAGAGCTCGGAGACTTTTTAGATTGTGAAGTAGGGATTTTTATCCAAACTGGAGACAGACTGTCAATATTAGCTGATGGCCAGGAAATATTTGTTAATGAAATGAATGTAGTATTAGCGACAAGCTGGGGGCAGTCAATATCATCGACCATTGAGGCTCAATCGACGACTTGAAGCCAGGAAGTCCAGCTTTAAGTACCTGTATAAACGATCTGAAGGCTTTCTCAATATCATCGACCATTGAGGCTCAATCGAAGACTTGAAGCCAGGAAGTCCAGCTTTAAGTACCTGTATAAACGATCTGAAGACTTTTTCAATAATCCGATGACCAGGACCAATATTTTTTATAGCCTGGTTGAGCAAGGTGTTATACCCGAGCTGAAGACAAACTTTTTAAAGTAGCGGGGAGGTCAGGAATTCTTTTTTTTTTGCGAAATGAATGCCTATTTATTGTGGAGATTAGGGCAGATGTCTGCTGACCATTGAGACTCAATTGACGACCCGAAAGTAGTAAGATGAGATCCTTAATAGACGGAACAGAAGTTTATCTTTATCGATGACCTGAATGACAGTGATACAATATATTCTAGGTGACTACTCACTTCGCTGGCTTGTGACAGAACATTTGTTCCATATGACCGAGCAAAAAAAAAAAAAAAAGATTTCCAGGCGTGTTGGTGGTATTTTGTGCAGTTCTTCCAATTTGAAATACCATGTTCGGCAATGTTGTATTTCACTTCATCTTTCCATCGAATTCGTGGGCTTCCCCGCCTGTGTAAACCACCAGTAGGCTCGCTTTTATATGTCTTTTGAGCTGGGCCATTCTCATCCATTCGCACAACATGGTCGAGCCGCCGTAGACGCAGCCGTTCGATACGACTGACTATGACGGTGTATGTGTATAAATGATAAAGCTGGTGGTCCATTCGACACCGGTATTCACCATCGACGCAGATTGGCCCATAGATATTTCGGATAATTTTTCTTTCAAACACAAACACACTCTGCTTGCGCAAATAGCGATGCTTCTGATCCAAACTAATTGTCTTGTAGAGTGAGAGTTTGGTCTGGCAAGAGGTGGCCTCATTTCTAAACTGATTACTTAAACCATTGTAGCTTCTACATCTTTACGAACTGCCCTCGTATATTTATGGCGGTACCGAGGCAAATAACATCTTTCACTACCTCGAAATCGTAATTCTCAAGTTCTAAAGTTGGTCCGAGTCTACCACACGTCTTACGCGTTGTTACCATCAGATTGGTCTTCTCGCCATTTACTGAACCACTTTGGCAGACTCCTTTTCAATTTGTTCAAAGGTAGCTGTTACCGTTCGCAATGTGCTACCCATTATGTCGATGTCATCGGCGTAGGCGAGTACCATGTGCTGTTTTATTTTAAAAAGATCACACGACAAACTATCACCTTGTTTGAATTCTCGTTCGGTATTAAAAGGATCCGAAAGGTCCTTTCCGACATTAACTGATGACCTTGTGCCCGTTAATGTTATCCTGCATAGCCGTATTAATTTTGCAGGAATGCCGAACGCAGATATGACTTTAAACTCCTCTGAACGGATAGGGCTCTCGAATGCGGCTTTAAGGTCTATAGGAATAGGTGGAATGTGTCGATGTGTTTTTCGTAGGTCTTTTCCAGGATCTGACGCAGAGTGAAAATCTGGTCAATTGTGGATTTGCTAGGCCTGAAGCCGCATTGGTTTGGTCCAATAATGTCATTGCCATGGGCTTCAGTCGTTCACACAGCACGCTGGATAGCACTTTATATGCGATGGAATACAGTGGGCACATGTTTTGTTTCCTTTTTTTTGTGCGCGGGACACAGGATGCTGAGGTTCCAGTCATTGGGCATGCATTTCTCTAGCCAAATTGTACTAATCAGCTGGTGCATGTTCCCGACCAGCATCTGACCACTGGTCTTGAATAACTCAGCTGTTCACATTGGTTGCTATTCTGACCTCTGACCTTGGCTAGGTGGTATACACTCTATACCGTCATCTCTTATCGGTTCTGGGGTATCTGTCACTAGGTTCCCATCTTCATCGTAAAATCAGGTGAGGTCAAGAGAATATTTACATATGGACAGAAGTTCTTCTCAAACAATAAGCTGAGAACCTCGGAGGAATTATAGATGAGTTAACTGGCAAATTTTTAGATGACTGAAAGGCCAGGCTTGGAAAGCCAGCCAGCTAGATTTTATAGATAAGCTGCAGACTAGATAGACTTTATACGTCGTTTGAACGCCTGGAACATTTTCTTCGAAAACTTCAAAAATGAGAAAATCATTATCGACGATTCGACGGCCAGAGCGGATCAATGAGTCTTTTTAATTCACCGGAAGACCAGGATGTAATTTTGCCTTAAATTATTTATAAACGCCTGGAAGGAATAGAGGTAATTATAAACAACTGAAGTAGAGACCATAAAATCCTTATAGAGCTGAAGGCATGGAAGTCGCTATGGAAAAGCTTAAGGCTAGCGAGTCTCTACGAACTGCAGGGGAGGAAGTAATGGTAATTTTCTATATATAGTCGAGTTGAGGGTCGTGGAGACACCACCTGAAGGCCATCGAGTCATTAACCACGAGATGCAGACCTGGTAGTCTCTACGGACAGGACAGGCAATTTATATAGTATAGCTGAAGATCAGGACATCTCTGTTGTCAAACGGAAGATCAGTATTTTTTTCGAGGAGTTGAATACCAAGGCGAGTATGGATGTTCTGTATGACAGACAGTCATAATAGTAGTGCTCTTGGCTAGGGTGTCTTCATAGTCGAATATAGGCGATCTAAAGTGCAGAGGAAGTGAAACTGAAGAGTTGAGAGGCAGAGAGTCTCTATCGATGTGATGAAAGGCAAGCAGAGTCATTAAAGACTAACTGCAGTCCAGAAAGATTTCAGAAGAGAGATTTTAGGTCAGAGAATCCCTACAAAACGAGCATACGGCAGTCCTTATTGGCGAGTCTCTATAGAGGAAGTGAATGCCTGGAAGTCTGTCAAGAAGATTCTCTATAGACGAACTGACGGCAGGAAGTGATACTAAAATTATCTGGACGGCATAAAGTCTTTATTGGCAAGCTGATGGTAGTATCTATAGAAGTCCTAAAGGCCAATGAGTCTTCATAGACTGCATGTAGTTGACAAGCGGTCGTGGTCCCTGAGGCTATCTATAGACTAACTGAACACCAGGAAGCGACAAAATATTATCTGGACGGCAAGAAGTCTTTATTGACAAGCTGAAGGTAGTCTCTATAGGTGATCTAAAGGCCCAAGAGTTTTCATAGACGTCATGTATGTCAGACTTGACACATCTAAGTCCCAAATGCCTATTGATCGATATTTATAGGCAGTGTATTGATGAGTATTTGAAGTAGTGGATATTTTTGTACATGAGTTGACAAGCGATCGGAAACCCTACCCTACCTCCCTTCGTACGTCTCTAGTGTTCGGTATGCAGGGCATCGCTTCCAAGGGCAATGAGTACATTCTTATATGTCATCTATAGACAATAGTATCTCTGAATGTGATCAAATTATGTACATTTTCCAAAAATGTACATACCATACTACTCAAATGATATTCCTGGAAATTCCGCATTCAAACAACAACTTGTGTGAAACCACCTAATATCAAATTCGGCAGCAGTTAATGTTACACAAGCGTGTAAAAAAAGTCTGTACAACGAACGACCTTCTTCTTTCTAATGGCGGATATTTTGCGATAAGAGGCTTTTAACTTTCGCACAATAAATGTGAGATGATGTGTGTAATGAATGATGTGCGCTTGTGTGTGTGTGTGAGTGTAAATGTGCGGGTAGAAGTACGCGTGTTGAAAGTACTTAGTAGACCATAGAATATTTTATATGCGACAGTTGTTATTGGTAGCGGTGTTAAAGTGCACATTTGTGCACGAAGTATGTGTTTGTGTGTGTGAGATGAAGCAACTCCCACGACACTCACACATTCATGTACATATATTCTCAGATGGTATTTGAAGATTCATTGGTAATGATAATGTATATCTGTGTGTATCTTTGAAATAGCATTGGCAAGTAAATTGCTTTTAAGTACGGTTCAGATTTGCCATAACCAAACCAAATGATGGAGATTTTTGATGGTGGCATCACTTTTTGGATTCGGATGATATTTTATTTAAATAAAATATTGAGATTGAAATAATATTGAAAAAACTGTTGCGCATACATTTAGGTAAAATACGAGAAGCAAATCCAGATTTTTTTGTTTGGGATTATGGCAAATATTAATTTGGAGTCCAGAAAAAAGTATAATGAGGGTGATTCCCACTTTGCAATAGTTTAGCGTCGGTTTAATGTGATTTTGAGGCACCCACAAATAAAATGCAATCCTACTACTGCTTTCCGCCGATATTAAAGATGTAGCCTCGCAGCGTACAGAGTGATTCCCACTTTGCAATAGTTTAGCGTAGGGGCGCACAGGGTGATTCCCACTTTGCAATAGTATAGCGTCGGTTTAATGTGATTTTGGGGCACCCACTAATTAAATGCAATCCTACTACTGTTTTCTAGTCTTGTGTCGTTCGTGAACGACCTAGTTCAATTGAACGAGTCAATCCACTGAACGAGTGAACGACATAGTTCAATGTTGATTATTGTCGTTCATTGAACGATTCTATTTACCAAACGCCGTCACTGAACGACGTTGATTACGGAACGACTTTTCTCAATGAACGTCGTCGGTCACTGAATGGCGTCGGTCGCTGAACGAAGTTGCTCACTGAACGGCTTTGCTCAATAAACGTCGTCGTTCACTGAACAACATTAAATTTTACTCTACACCTTCTGTTTCGTTCACAGGTGCACCGACTTTGACCAACTTTACGGCGTTAATCAAGAACAATTTCATAGAAAATAGTCAATATATAAATTTAAGCAACATTTAAAAGCAAAGCAATGCGCTGCCTTACCAATTGAACTGAGTGATCATTTGAACGATATAAGGCAACTGAACGAGGTGAACGACCTAGTTCACTTTTAAAAAATTACCTAGTTCGTTCGATCACTGAACTGAACGAGATTGCCCAAGACTACTGTTTTCCGCCGATATTAAAGATGTAGCCTCCTGACCTTCAACTCAAGTCCCACTTCAGCTCGTCTATGGACACTCCCTTAGCCCGTCTTTGAATACTCGCCTCTAAATAAACCATATCTCCTACATATATACTTTTGTCTTTAAACACTTTCAGAATGCCAAGGAATTATCTGATCTATAGCTCATACATAACAACACCCGCTCGTGCTCGTATGTAAAGAATCCTCTCATCTCGTCTAAAAAACTAACCTATTACACATATTTGAAAGTTCCTTTGTCTCTAATAAAGTTCTATCCTTTATCGGGGAGACATCAATCTGCTGTCTCTGAGAATCCCTTTCGATTGCTTGGTCTATAAATACCCTTTACGCTTCCGCTCCTCTATGATGACTCCTTGCTATTCAACTCTTCTTCTTGTCGATAAAAATCCACCTCTACAATCTGCTCGTCTATAGAGACTGCCTTTCGCTCGTCTATAGAAGAGACTGCCTTTCGCTCGTATATAGAAGAGACTCCCTTTCGCTCGTCTACAGAAGAGACTCCCTTTTCCTCGTCTATAGAAGAGACTCCCTTTCACTGGTCTATAGAAGAGACTACCTTTCACTGGTCTATAGAGACTCCCCTCAGCTTGTCTATAGAAACTCCCTTCAGCTCGTCTATAAAGACTCCCTTCAGCTCGTCTATAAAGACTCCCTTCAGCTCGTCTATAGAGACTCCCTTCAGCTCGTCTATAGTGACTCCCTCCTTAGCTCGTCTATAGAGACTCCATTTCGCTCATCTATAGAGACTCCCTCCTCAGCTCGTCTATAGAGACTCCGGTTCAGCTCGTTTATAGAGCCTCCCGTTCAGCTCGTCTATAGAGACTCCCTTCAGCTCGTCTATAGTGACTCCCTTCAGTTGGTCTATAGAGACTCCATTTCGCTCATCTATAGAGACTCCCTCCTCAGCTCGTCTATAGAGACTCCGGTTCAGCTCGTTTATAGAGCCTCCCGTTCAGCTCGTCTATAGAGACTCCCTTCAGCTCGTCTATAGTGACTCCCTTCAGCTCGTCTATAGAGACTCCCTCCTCAGCTCGTCTATAGAGACTCTTTTTTCACCTTGTCTATAGAGACTCCTTTTTCACCTCTATAGAGACTCCCTTTTCGGATCGTCTATAGAGACTCCCTTCAGCTCGTCTATAGAAGAGACTCCCTTTCGCTCGTCTATAGAGACTCTCATCAGCTCGTCAGTAGGGACTCCCGTTTAGCTCGTCGGTAGCGACTGTCTTCAGCTCGTCGATAATGCCTCCCTTCAGCTTTTCTTTAAAGATTATCTGAGCTGTTTAAAAACTCCCTGCCCTTCCTTTCACCTCTGAATACTCCCGTCTTTCGTGTGTAAGAACTTCCTTATTTTTTACAGCAGATTGCTGAACTTTTCCGAACTCCATCCCCTTGTAAACTAATTAAAATAAGCCGCAACATTTCCCTTTATTCGCTCATTAAAAAATTAATGAAGTCACTTAAAAAATAAAATATTGCCGCATTTAATGTTTAGCCTACAGACAGCCGGTTGACCAGTCAGTACACCTATCCTCTTTGTGATGACATCACAATTTCCACAAGTTACAATTAAAAATGTCCGTATTTGCTTTTTGTTTACTGCTCAATTAAAATGAAACCCCAATGTCCTTTTGCAAAACCAAAACAGAAATAAAAACCTCCAACAATTGGCGGACAGAAAACCGCACTTTTTATACCAATGTAAACATGACATATTCGCTCCCTCTACTATCCCTATACATACATCTGTGTTTCTCTCTTCCTCACTATCTGGCGCTTTGGGGTTCGCCATTAACAATGAACAAATATTTGTATAAATCCTTTTGTGGAGAATAAAATGATGTAGTTTGCATTGATAATGATGACACTGGAGGCAAAAACGGCACAGAATACGATATGGCGCCCAACAGTTGGTGTAACAAATTGTGGGCGTTTTTTTGTTTTTGAGATTACAAATTAAATTCATTGGTTTTATTGCGGTTGTATTGTGTATAGTTTTCCGAGAATATGGAGAGTCAATAGAAATTAATTTGAGATGGTTGAGATCTAGGAGATATTAAATTGAAACAGTTGTAGAAAGTAGTTTTTATTTTGGACGAAGTTTCTGATACTTTTCGAAAGAAAATAAATCGTTCTCTGGTAAATTGATTTTTCTAAGAAAAAATTCTATCTTTCGTTGAAAGGGACCCTGTTTTTTTTTCAAATGCCACCTGGATGAAGATCAGAAGTAAACAGTAAGAGCGTCGAAGTTTTTCCCGAATAAAGACTTTTCCATTGCAAAGGAATTACCTTTGCAAATTGATCACAGCATTCCACCTCCTTTGCATTTCACACAAATAAAATCTCCAATTTCCGTAAAAAAAAACTTCGAATCCTTTCATCATCCCATATTTAACTTGTAAAATAAATAACCTCTTTTTGTTGGTTCTGTTTGCTGATATGCTGCTTGCCAGGCTTTTTTCGCTCATTCTGACATGTAGTCGTCCTCCTGTCATGATTTCACATTCAGGTAGAACGCATTTAAATCATAAAAGACACAAAGAAAACAGCAAATTCACTCAGGTTACGCATGACATAACAATTGCGAAGGAAGAGGAAAGAAGGAAACATGGATGCAAGCAGGCATATACCCTCATCCAAGCAGACTGGCAGGCCGTTCGGCATTCGATGGCATTATTAATGTGTTACCACCGCTTTCCTTTGGTTACGGTAATGTGTACGAAATTCACAACCCAACCTGGGACTCAATCTACCTACCTTCCACCCATACTCAGTCTTTGTGGGCCTAGTGGGAACAAGGATTAATATTCCACCTCGTTGAACACCACATAGCTCAAAATGTAATTAAATCGGTGCTTTGTTTTTCGGCACTGTTTGCAGTTCTGAAATTGCAATTCTGATGTGAAAACAATTACAATAGAGTACTGCTGTTAAAGTGTGGCGATATAAAAGTGCGATGCAGGACAAATGGGAAATTTTATAGTTAAGGTGGAATTTAAAAATAAAGTAATCTTGAAAGTATTTAGCGTAGGAATAAGTAAATCGACTTTTGACTAATCGATTAATCGACTTTTTGCATTGAAAAGTCTAAAAGTCGAAGTCGACTTTTCAAGATCGACTTCCGATTTTCTTCAAAAATACTAGGTTTTTTATCACATAGCTCAATTTGCCCAAAAATTTCACTTTCCGGAACTTTACATTATCTGTTCACAATAATTGATATAAAAAGTCAAATTTTTTAGTCGATTTTGCAGAAGTCAGTAAAAGTCGAAAATCGAGTTTGAACAGTTTTGACAAAATCGAAAAATCGACTTTTTAGTCAAAGGCAAAAATCGAAAAGTCTAAAGGTCGACTTTTTGGTCAGAGGCAAAAATCGAAATGTCTAAAAGTCGACTTTTGCACTCGACTACGTATCCCTAATTTAGCGTGAGAAAGTGGCTCTCACCGCTAAGTTATGAAAAAAATCTTGCTGGCACTGTTTTTCTTCATAATATAAAGTTCTTCGCAAATGATTTCCCATTTGCGAAGAACTTTCGAAAAACCTTTGATGACTGATATGATTCGAAACAAGGAAATATGCCCAAGACATTACAGTAGAGCACAACACGAACAAATCTACGACAGAGACTTCTGAACTAGTGGAACAATCAGATACTGCAACATTGTCATGTAACATACCATGATATAGAGGCAGGCTTGGGTATGTCATTCACCACCATAATTTCGACAATTCATGAACACCTGACCGTAATGTAAGGCTCGTGGAGATTGGTCCAAAGAAATGTAAAATATTCGAAATGTTTTCTAATATCGTCAGAGTAACGAAAAATGGATCTATGCGTCTGAGACCGAAACAAAACCGCAATCAAATGTGGATCCCTCGAACACCAGCCAAATCCAACAGCTCGAAGGAAGAAAATAATCACCAGTTTCTTCAGTTTCATTTGGGGACTGTTCCACTTGAGCGATATAGGAAGTGATACACAATTCTGAGTGATACACCAGAATTTGTTTTTGTTAAGTCTTCAGAGAAAAGGTTTGCATATTAGCCATACATAATTTCAAGATTCGTGCTTTGTATGTGCTCTAATGTCTCCTTAGGGCCTACTCTACACCATCTATTTTCAGGGATAACACTAAATAAGCAAGGACTTAAATCACAGCAAAAAAAATTCTAAGAGGAGTTGTTTCTAGGCAATGATAGATGGCATCATCAGCTAGGACTGGCTACAGCAGAGTAATCTGAAATAAAATAATAACTCCCTAAATGTTTTAAGTTGAGATTTTTTAAAGCACACTGCTCAATAAATTATATAAATACTTCAGAATTCCAGTGGAGTAAGGAAAATATTTTTTTCAGAGTGATTTTCCAATATTTGTAAAAAGAGTCCTCAAAAGAAATACATCCAAAGTCCACTGATATTGTAATAACCGACCTCGACATCAATATCTGAAAAAATGACTGAAAACCACCGCACACAATTCTGGGACTCTTTGTTTCTAGGCAACGATAGGTGGCAGCCCATATCACATAGGACTGGCTGCGGCAGATCACTTATCTACTTTAAAATTACGGAGCCTTAAGGGGCTTCCAATGAAAATGTGTTTTGGGCATTCCCTAGCATGCCCTTTAACAGCACCACTAAGTAAGCAAAGACCTAAACTACCGTACAAAATTCTAGGAGTCTAGGCAACGATAGGTGGCAGCCCACATCACATAGGACTGGCTGCGGCAGATCACTTATCTACTTTAAAATTACGGAGCCTTAAAGGACTTCTAATGACAATGTGTTTAAGGCATTCTCTAGCATGCCCTTTAACTAAAAATGTGAAAAAAATGTCTTTACGCCAAAAATTCATCTATCAAAATATAGAACGACTTGCGAAACCCCTTTCCAAAAGTCCTCCCATAATGCTAACGAAAAGTCGGTTACAGTGGATAGGGTGCCAGACTGAAGTTCGCGGCTTCGAATTTTAGCGCAGGAGGAAAAATTCTTTCATTATGGTTTTCGTGTATTTGTAAATCGAGGTTTGCATCCTCCTCGAAATGAAAACCATTCGAAGCGCTTCTGATATTCAACAACACTAGATAGGCAAGGATTCGAATCACAGAATAGCATACTAGATGGCATCCCAATCACTAGGGTATAGCTACAGCAGAGAAATTACATACTTAGTTGGAATATAAATAATGAAATGTTTCTATTGAAAGTTTAGGGAAACTTTAGTATGTCTTTCAACAAGTAGTTGAAAAAAACTTCAACATAAAAGTAGACTACATAAAAGTAGACTATAGACTTCAACATAAAAGTAGACTATGGGTCCCGGGTTCGAATCCCAGCGGAGGATAAAAAATTTCAGAATTTTTTTTCGAATGTTTGTAAAACTAGATTTACATCTACCCGACCATAACACATAACGATAAAAAACATAGGAATGACAGGTAATAAAAGTCAACACCAACTAAGCTAGGACCCAAACCATTGTACAATATTGTTGGTGGCATTGTTTCTAGAAAACAATAGATGGAGCTGGCTTAGACCTAGATACGGGAGAACAATAATCTTTTTAGCTGAAATAAAAAATAATTCTTAATGGGCTTCTATATGACAGGTAATAAATGTGAACACCGAATAAGCCAGGGTCCAAACCATCGTACAGTATTGTAGTTGGCATTGTTCCTAGACAACAATAGATGGGGCTAGCTACAGAAGAGCAATAATCTACATAGCTGAAATAAAAAATGGGATTCTACAGCAAATTTATTTTCAGATACTTAAGATTTGAAAAATATGTCTATATAAAATGTATGCCAAAAATTCGTTTATAAGTAAATTTAAAAAGACTTAAAAAACATCTTTCCAAAGTCTTTAACAGTGTGGTGGTGTAGTGTATGGTACGGGTGGATTTTTAGTTGTGGTGGTAGTGGCTAGACTATAAACTAATAGATCCCGCTTTCGAACCCGAGCAGAGGAAGAACAATTATTTTAGAATGAGGTTTGGATATTTGGACATTCTAATAACCAACCTTGACATCAACACATGAGAATAAAAGAAGATGGTGTCACCCAGTGATAAATGGCAGCACTAAATTAGCAAATACCCCTGGAACACAATTCTAGTAGAGCTTTGATTCTAGGCAACGATAGATGATATCCCAGGAAAAATGAGTTTGCAAACATCGTTTGAGGCTAGAAGTACTTTCAGGTCCCCGTATAAAAGCAAATGTTTTTGTAAAAAATCGGCTATATTTTTTAAACATCTAAAAAATATTTTATTGATAAAATATATTTAATTCTTATAATGAATATTATTTTGAACATATTGAAGGAATTTATTTAGCTACAAAAAATCTGTGTTATAAACTGACATAGAGTGTTTGAAAAAAAATTGTCTTACACGCATCCCCCTCCGAACGATATGCATCCGAAGTACTTCCTTACATTCTTATAAACAACCTCGACATCAGCACATATCCATCAGCACATAACCCAGAGATAAATGGAAATACCAACTTAGCAAAGACTCGATCCACTATAAAAATTCTAGATGGCGTTGTTCCTAGGTAACAACGGATGACAGCCCCATCACCACCCAATGGTGATGACAGCACTAAATTAGCAAATACCCCAAACACGGCACACAATTCTAATAGAGCGTTGATTCTAGTCAACGATAGATGGAATCTCAGGAAAATTGAGTTTACAAACATCGTCTAAGGCTAGAAGTCCTTTGAGATCCCCTTAAAAAAGCAAATGTTTTTGTAAAAAATTATCTATATTTATTAAACGTTTAAACAAATATTTTTTGATAAAATATATTCAATTCTTATAATGAAAATTATTTTGAACATATTGAAGAAATTTCTTTAATACAATTTAATATCCTTCTGTTCTACTTCATTGACGATTTTGTTTTATATATCCTTTTTCCTCTCATTTCAGTTTCATCGCATCGGGATCCTTTTGCAAAATTCATTTTCATGAAAATATTCGGATAAATTAAAACCAGAAGATAATAACTACAGCAAGAACAACAACAGCAAAAACAACACAACAACCAAAGAATATCTTATGCATTTTCTAAGGACGAAAACAGGACAAAAAACCAGCAGTCATCCTTGCAAAGGAAAATAATTTTTTTAATAAAAACGACCAGCAGTTGTAGTAATTAAGAGAAAACAAAATAGGAAGAAATGATGACGACAACCATAGCGACGAAGCTGCAGCAAAATCAGTTGAAAAGAAAATCGCAAGATAATCCCAAATAAAAATTACGGACATTTTTTCGCATACACACACATATTTAAATAACATCAGAAGCACAAAAAACATTGAATACCTATCGACACATAAATGGTGGTGGTAATGCGATAAGGATTTATGCACAAAATTCGTATGAAGCCATAGAAATTTCCCCCAAAAATTGCCGTATTTTTTGGGTGTTAAAGGAATTTTTGACTTAACGAGGGAAAGAAAATCTCTTGTGGCCAAAGGATCTGCAAGAACAACAAGAATACATAATCACGCACATTTTACCTTGAAAGAAGAAAGGTATTAAGTCCACATTAAGAATAAATAGGAACAAAGTTTAATCCTACAAGGAATTTATTCAATGTGTGTTTGAAGAAAAAAAACTTGAAAATAAAAGAAAAACGGAAGTCCTGCCGCCTATTCCCAATTGGAACAAGAAAATTTTTATTTTCTTTCTACAAAGTTCAGCTGACATCAAGCTCCGACACATGTATTCCCCAAGCGAAGACATACTGTTAAGGCTTACGAGAGCACAACAACAAATGTGGAAAACTTAAAGTCAATAAATCAAAGCAACAAGAAGGGAAATAAGAGAAATTCCAATATCAAGGAGGCTAAAGGCTGAACAAAAAAATTCATAGAGCCAAATAAAACTAGCATTTAAAAAAACAGAAATTATTTTAAGAAGACGAACAAATTATTATTTTTATTCTTGGAAATATTTGTTTTGTGGAGGACTCAAGGATACTATTGTCGAAATATTTGTTTTGCCGACGTACTTAATCTCCCGACTATTTGCTGTCTATATTTGCACTCGCCTACATCTTTGGAGAATATTATCGTCGCTGTCCAAACAAATCACTTTTTTCGTTTTAAACACCCACCCACTAAATAACAACAACCCATTTGAAAATCTATTGATTGAAATATTTCGAGTGCGGCCTGAGTTTAAATAAAAAACCGCCAACCTGGAACTAATGGAATTAGAGAATATTGTGGCCAATACGGTCTACTTAAAAGCAAGAGAAGGTAAGTGGAAATTCCTACATTTTTATTTGTTTCATTTTCGAAAAAAATCAAAGAATTATTTTATTTTAAATTCATCGGATTGGTATTGGTGTAGTTTATTAGTTTTTATACCCTACCAACTATGTTGTTAGGGTATTATAGCTTTGGTCCTAGACCGCGAAATAATGGTCCTAGACCCACCTTTAAGTGATCGTCATCTTCATGTGTGTCCGTCCATCCGTCAATTATATTTGTAAACACTATACAGGCATAACTGTGGTCAATCTTCACGAAATTTAGCATGTAGGATGGGTTCTGGCCAATGAAGACCCCTATTATTTTTTGGTGAAGATCTGTTAATATTTAGGGGATGAAATGGACCAAATACTTAATTTTTTTTTACGTTTTTCTGGTCGCTCCAGAGGCTGCAATTATAGCCCGAACATCGCGATATTTTACATGGATAACGGGATCGGGCTAAAGAACAAGCATGATGCCAATTATATTGTCGTATGTACTCATATGTGGGAGTTACACATAAATACTTACAGTTGCTTACGTATTCGGTTATTATTTAGTAACCCATTACCACACTGGAGGGCGGAAATATAGCGCTGATTGCTTTAAAATGTTCCATGAGGTTCCTGTTATGGTCAAGGCCAACGTCTTTAATTTTCGGTGATTATCAGATAATAATTTTGGGATGCAGGGGACCCAAACCTTAATTTTTTGTATTTTTTTCGAGTCGATCTATAGGCCACGATTGGAAACCGAACATCACAACTCAACCCACGGTGAAGGGAATCTGGACAAGTAATTATAAGACCTGTACTGAATACTAGTAATATTTGTTGACCTCCAGTCGGTCAATATATCGCAAGATATTGCCCAAGCTCAGAATGTAGTAACACAGAAAATAAGATTTTCGTGGAGGTTGTGTAGGGTATCATATGCTCAGCCCCGTCCGACTATACTGCTCCGCTCACTGGTTTATATTAGGTTGGGGAAAAAGAGACCCATTTTTGTGTAAATAGTTTTAAAACAGTTTTATGGTCGATTTTTAGCTCCTTGGCTATGTTACGACTGCTAACATGGCGGTCAACTTCGATAATTTCTTCGATTTTATCGTTATTTTCGACGACCGGCCCATCTGTGCGATGTGCATCTTTAACATCAAAAATTCCTGAACGGAATCTACGAAACCAAAATTGCACATTATTGGCTATTACACTGTCGGAACCATAAACACCATTCACAATTTTAGCCGCTTGGGTTGCAATTTCGCCTCTGTCAAAGAAAAACTATAAAACCTACCGAATTTTCACTTTGTTCACTTATATTTTTAACACCCTGTAACTCACAACTGAATGCACCAAACAAAAAAACAGCAACATTATTTTTTTACTGCGAAATCACCCTTCCAACGAGCATAAATCTGAAATTATTTGATCGATACTTTACGAGAAATCTATCAGTACAGCCATCTGCCGAGAAAATAATTGACTTCTTTTTCCCCAACCTAATATTTGTTTATTTTTTAATACACCGTAAAATAAATTGCAAACTATATAGGAAGTTGAGACCTGAAGGTCTACTCCGTCCAATTTTATTCAATTAATATGACGATAAAGAAAAGAATGGATCGGACACGTCCCAAAATTCTTAAAGGTAAGGGAATGCTAACCGAAAAAAAATAAATCGCATTGTATACTATGGGCTTGCATTTCGTGGTCATTCGAATTTCATATGTCTATGATATGCATGAGGCAGTATGAGCGATCAGTTCCAGAGACCACGAGATATATCAAACCGGTTGTTGTTGTAGCATCTTATACTGCTGTATATTTTCACTTTAATCTGCTTCTGACTCCAAGTTCAAAAAGACTGAGATCTGTATCGTTTGTATCCATAGTGAAGATGGGGTTATATGAGTGGGCTTGGTTGAGCAGATGAAGAGGTGTAGCGTGTCATGTGGACCATTATCACATGACGACTGATATTGTTCACCGTGTCATCTATTGGTGCCCAATATGAATTCAGGCGGCTACACCATCCAGATCTCAATTGTGCCAAGATCACTCTGCCGTGGTAGCTCTTCTTCTGGGCAGATAATCTCCGAGGATGCTTCGTCAACTGCATCTGTGTGAATAAAATTCAATCCTGTTTGATAGGTCTGTTGACTAGAGGCTATCTATTGTACCTTTCGATCTCTAACTCTAAATTAGGATTAGGATCTTCCTGACATGCCTAGGCGATGGTTGCCTATTCATAATGTTGACGGTTTGGATGGCTACTTCTATAACAACAAAGCAGACATTACATCGACATCATCTTGCCGTAATGATGCTCAGGAAGGATTTTCGTCTTCTCATGTAAGTTGTCTAATGGAATCATGAGAAGACACCCTGTTGCAGTCCGTAGCGCAGCATTCTGGCAGAGTTGAATATGTTTCCATTGCTTTGGACTAACGTTGGCGGACAACACTGGAGCCGCATAGTTTACCACAGACTTTGCCAAGTACTGGCGGCTAGCAATTTGAGAGTCATGTTCCTACTTGTGGCCTTATCGCAAATAGCTGTGACATTCGTGGACGAATTATAGAGGCTATCTAATGTGACGCTTAGAACCTTGGGGCAATTGGTGTTAGGAATTGTGGACCCATCGGCCTACACATTTAAAGTTAGCCACATCTCTGCTAAACATTATGGCCGTTGACTTAGTGACGGATATTTCCGTATTCCTCGCTCGGAAAAAATCACCTATATCCACGAAATAGCCTCTAGTAAATGTCATCAATTTTCGGTCCTGACGCCATGATTGTACAATCACCTGCGTACGAACGATCTTTCATCCGGTTGGCGTGAAATTTCAGATATAACCTGGGAAGTTGGATTTCAATTCGGGTATACGACCCGCATGTATATTGCGAGCCTCTGTATGATGACCCGTAAATTCCTAGGTCGATACCTAAGACACTTGACCGCTACCCCCATACATCCTATTTATAGGTAACTAGTTCAAGCGAGGTAGGTCTGTACTGACAGAATAGGAATGCTAACCCGGAATGTTTGATCCGGATTTTGTTTCGATCTGACAACTCCTTCATATAGAAAAAAAGACGCATCCGCAGTTTTTTTTTTACAATGAAATCACTCATTTCTAATTTTTCCGTTGTAAAAAATTGCGGGTGGATCTTTTTTGAACACCTGTTTCTATATGAAGGAGTTACCAGATCTAGACAAAATTTAACATGTGTTCATAACAGAGATGGAAGTTTCTAAATCACTTAAATTTGTTCTGCTGGGCTAAGAACTTTCCGAATTGCCCTCGTATGGCTAAGAAATTAAATATTAAATTTTTGTAGAAATGTTTGAACCTCCAGTTTGGATTTATCTGATTTGATCTTTAAAAAAAAGAACATCTTCAAAAGATAATTTGATTTATTAAATTTTTAACAAATTTAAACGTCATTTTCAATCCACCCTATTGAATTTTTATACCTTACACCACACTTTGGTACAGGGTACTATGTCTTTGTGCATATGTTTGTAACATGCAAAAGGAAACGAGATAGACCCATAGTTCCTTTTGAGAATATGCATAGAATCACTTTCTGAGTCGATTTATGGATGTTCGTCCGTCTGTCCATGTTAAATTGTAAACAAAGTACAGGTGACATTTATGATCCGATTTTCATGAAATTTGGTACAGCTCATTTATTTCGCCCAATGTCCCATATATATTTTCGTCCGATTTAATACAAATGGTACACCAAAGACCCTCTATATTTGGCATAGCATACTGAATTAAGTGTATAATGCTGTGTATTAAGTTTCGTGAAAATAGGTTCAGATTTAGATATAGCTCCCATATATAGTTTCGTCCGATTTAATGTAAATGTTGCACCAAAGTCCCTATATATCATTCGATTTGCACGAAATTTGGCATATCGTAATGAATTAAGTCTAGAATAATGTTTTTTAAGTATCCTGAAAATCTGTGAATATTTCGATATAGCTCCCGTATATAGTTTCGTGTGACTTAATATAAATGGTGCACCAAAGTCCCTTTATATCGTTCGATTTCCACGAAATTTGGTATAGCGTACTGAATTAATAATTGA
Source organism: Musca vetustissima (assembly GCF_032173495.1). NCBI lineage: Eukaryota > Metazoa > Arthropoda > Insecta > Diptera > Muscidae > Musca > Musca vetustissima. The sequence goes on from NW_026889133.1 coordinate 46,011, forward strand.
GATCATTACAGATTTAAATGATTGAGGTCATTAAGATCACATATTAATATCAGTGCTCCTTCAAAAAGGCTACGTCTGTTAGGATACATATGTTGAATATACCCAAAATTGTGTAGGGTATCATATAGCCGGCCCAGTCCGACTCTACTACTTTCCTTACTGGTTACTTTTTTCTTACCTTTACATGTGGTATTTATTTACTTCATAAACCTTCTTAAAAAAAAATGGAATCTCTGGCCCATACTGGGCTGTTACAATTATGTTTTTTTTTTCGTTTCTAGAATACAACTCATCAAATATTTGTTGCTGTTTTCAATGATTTGGAATTCTTAACAACATAAACGTAACTAATAAATTCAATTAGTCAGCAAAGATTAGGATAAATGTAAATATGTTGTATTAGTGTCAATCACAGAACTCACTGCCCACCACCTTCTTCATTTACAATAAATTAAATATTAACCTAAAATGTTAAGCAATGACAAATTAACAAATAAAACAGCATTAATCCAAGACACGACGAGATAGCAAACACAACATCCTCGATTCCTCGAAATTGATAAGAGCTACTACTACCACCACTCACCGCTGTAAAGGATATCTATATCGCCATTAATGGACAAGGATTTGTGTTATGTCATCGCTTTGTGGGAAAAAGAACAACAATAGCAAGAACAACAAGTTTATTGTTGATTAGCAGCAACATTATTTAGCTTTTAGTCCAAGAGAAATATTCCATTGATGATGGTAGAGTCATTGTACTTCGTCGAAATATGTCTACGTTGCTTTCCTGATGAGATGTGCAAAGATGCAGGGTGATTTGAAAGAATTGAAGTAAAACAGAAACATTTTGCCATAATTAAATATGTCTGCGTCATTCGACTAAGTGAAAAACACTTATTGATAACAATTATATTGATTATTTTCAATAAAAATATATATTTGAGATATACATTTTAAGTGAAAATTAAAAACTTTCTTCATTTTGCGATTAATTGTTTTTTGATAAAGGTGATTAATTGAAAACGAAATAAATTACCAAAGTTTTTGTTATTATTGTTCGCTTTTATGATGATGAATCATTGGTCAGTATTTTAAAAGTAGCCAATTCAATTTCCTAGAGTATTTGAAGATTTGCAAATGCCTGATAAATGGCATTGCATTTCTCTACACGTGAATGAACAAAATGGTGAATTAAGGGGAATTCCACTCTCAATATCAAATCGGCTAAATCATTTATCATGACAACAACAAGAAGTAAAAAAAGCGTTATGTTCGGCCGGGCCGAACTTTGGATACCCTCCACCATAGGTATACTAACAGATACTTGCAATGAAAATATAGGGAACATACCGAAAAGTGGGCTTATACCGATAAATATACATACACATTTCAGAAATTTTTAATGGGGATTTTTTCCTAAAATCTGAAAAGACCCAAAACGTGGCCTGATACTGACAACGCATGGTAGAGTATAAAATCATCAATCTACCGTAATTTAGAGTGTAAATTTATATGCGGTTAGTGTCGGAATTAGCGAATATTTCGGATTATCATTATAGGAGGGATATGCCTAATTAAACAAGCGACTTGATCGAAACCCGCGTCGCAGTGGGAGAAAATCCATTATTTGTATATGAACTATAGGACTTTATTCAACATGCTTCGTAATGTTCAAACATATGACCAATATTTGTCAATTTCGAACCCAATATTTTAGTTTTGTATCTCAATTTTTTCCTTCAGGAGCTATAATATCGTCAGGTTCGATGTTTTTTATCACCATTTCCTTAGAAAGCGGAATGATTACAACCAATTGCTAAATCGTCTTTAATCGTCCATAATTTGTAGAGTAAAATTGACTATTTCGACCAAATTTTGGCCGCCTATGTCAAGTGGTTCGGCAGTTAAAAAGTTTATACCCAATTATTTGGTTAAATACTCGGATATTTACACAAGTATTTACCCACGTCTTTAAAGAATCGTAAAACTATCAATTCTAAATCGATTTGATAACAGAAACCCGGAAATAGGGTGTAAGATGTTGTATTATCGATTCAATATAGTAAATACCCAATAAATACCCACAAATGGGTATTTACCCAATTTACCGGGTATTTACCCACTGCCCATCTCTAGTAATGGACACTAATTCGTGGTTGGGACCAGAAGGTTTTTTATAGTAAAATATACAAACTTTTCAATGAAAACACGAAAATGTTTCCACGGGAATCCAGTAGATTTTCCGGTCTTCTCCCAAAACACCATAAGTTATTTTCGTATTATTAGCGAAGATTCGCACCCATTATATGGCCTATTGAAGAATAACTTCAGGTTTTCTATGAGCAGAAGTTACATAGTATGGTTATTGAAAACTTCCCTGTGAATTTAAAGATTCCAAACAGTTGGATCAATAGTTTCGATCTCATGGCGTGACGGTTGATGCCTCTTCATAGTGTATAAATAATATTTCCATCCTCTTGCCACCCAAAGCATTAAAAGTTCGTAACCTTAGCAAAAACCATTACACAGCCTACATGAAAGAGAACATTCTACATACAATTATTTTGTTTTTATAAAAAAGTCACAGTGTTTATCCTTTAATTACATTTACACGTGTTTTCACACATACACACACTCTAACACGTGTGTATAAGTGTAATTGGTATAAATATAATATGTGAATTTAGATTTCGTGTAAAATACCACATACTTGTCTTAACAATTTGTTTGGCTTAACAAGTGTTTTTTTTCAACACACAAAGAAGTGTTTCAATACGGTATTAGATTTCGTATAACTTCATTAGGACTTTTTTCTTTGGTGCGTGAAAGAAACACTGGATGAACAAATAATGTTGGGCGCCACCAGAGTGTTATGGTGATGATGACGATTGTGTCGACTATATTATATTTCATTTGTGGATGGATGGATTTCTTTTGCATCGCTGATTTTAATTATGTAAAATATACAGTTGTATTGTCTTCAATTGTATTGTTATACGATATACTTCGAGGTGTATCAAAAACATGATTAAAATATGTACATATGTTCTTGTTACTTACATGTGTCTTCATTTTTTCACTGATTTCAACTGCTGTCATGATATCGTCGATTTCCTCTTCATTTTTTTTTTTAATCTCAAAATTTAAAATCATTTACTTCTCGTCCCAATTCTTGGCCAATAAATTGTTCAAAAGTTCTAAAATGTCCCCATTTCATGTGTAATGGACCTTAACTCGCAACCATTATGGCATCTTTAAGTGCCATAATAAGACAACTTTACAATGGAATTATAGCAATAAATTACAGTAACAAAAATCGTATTTTTTCTCTATTTGGTATTTTATTGCACCTTAAATCCTTTTTGTGCATGACACAGGAAACTTTTTCGTCTGCCAGGGACAACAACTAACACATAATGTGTGACAGGACAAAAAACTATTTTCATACTTTGTTTATTTTATGGAAAAACTTTATTTATTCACAAATACAATTGCTTGACCTAGGTTAATCGGTGATAAGTGAAATATAAAAAAAATATCACAGGACAATTGATAAATTCGTCGTCGACATTTCAAAGGAGAACGAAGTAAAATTCGTTTTTTAATGACAATTAATATTTTATTCAACGGCAAATCATGGATTCTAAAGACAGGAATTGTATAAGTCTAGCATATCTTTGCTTTAGGCAATGTTGATTGGAAAATAAATCTAAACTCGACACTGATTAGAACTCCTACATAGCTAGTTTCAACAAATACAAGAGTGAGAAAAACGCGTGAGTCTATAGAAAGAGTCAACGACCTGTTAGGTTTCGAAGACTACTATCCAAGGATTCGAAGTCCATCGGAAGTATCAAGAAGCAAGATGGAGCGTGGACGGACTCTGGTTCTGAGACTCTTATTCTCCTAGCTGAGACTCATTTCCCAGGTTGCGTAGATATGAGTACCATCGACGGTGAACGTGACGACACTCAGCCTCTTGTGACTCCGGATTTGGATCTCATTGGCAATGTGGTACGATGGGCAGTCAATACATTCAAACCGTATAAATCGCCAGGACCAGATGTAATCTTACCGGCGATGCTTCAATTTGCCTCGCCAAGTATATATCTGATCCTTGAGAGGATCTATACGTCGTGTTTTACTCTCTCGTATGTTCCGGATCTATGGAACGAGGCAAAAGTTACTTACATTCCCAAAGCGGGGAATCCAAACCACTCTGCACAAAAGGACTATATACCAATTAGCTTATCATCCTTTCTCCTCAAGACTCTCGAAAGACTGATCGACCTGGAGATTAGTCGTATAGACACCACCTCTCTCAACAACTCACAACACGCATACATAAAGGGCAAGTCTGTAGAATCAGCACTGCACGAGGTAGTAGGGTATATTGAGAGGAATATGGAAAATTCAAATTTTACGCCGCCCGCCTTCCTAGATATAGAGGTAGCCTTTAACAACGTTAAACTTAAATCTATACACCATTCACTTAAAGAAGTTGGCATTCCTGATACCCTTACGTATTGGATAGATAAAATGCTAAACAGCAGAATTATAAATTCAAGTGTGGGAGGATACAAACATCAGGAAAACGGTAACTAGAGGCACACATCAGGGAGCGGTGCTCTCGCCGTTGTTATGACTATTGGTAATTAATAATATACTGATGGAACAAGACGGGAAAGGTATCAAAGTTGTACCGGAAATTTTCCGTGAACAATCTCGGAGCTTATGCAAAGAGCCTTACTGGCGCTGTGACGCTGGGCCAGGGTGTAAATCCAACAAAGACGGAACTGGTAATGTTCACTTGGAAGCGTATGGATGGAGTCCAACTTCATCTACCTCCTGAAGCAAAGTACCTTGGTACCATCCTGGACTGTCAACTACGATGGAATAGGAATGCTGAGGAACGGGCGAAGAGAGGGATGATTGCACTCTATGCATGCTGGGGGTTAAAACCATCGACTATACACTGGTTGTATAACACTGTGGTAAGGCCCGTCCTATCCTATGGTTCTCTTGTGTGTTGGAACTGCCTGAGCCACAAGTCGACATCCAGTAAATTAGATAAGGTACAAAGAGCCGCCTCGATTTTAGTTACAGGAGCCAGGAGGAGTAAGCCACAAGCAGCACTGGACGCAATGCTGAATTTTAGGCCCCTGTGCCTCAGCATTAAGTGTCAGGCCGCGCTTAGCGCCCTAAGGCTGCATGAACAAAACCTCTGGCGAAGTTGTACCTTTGGGCATGGTCGTATCTTGAACGAGCCAGGTATGACACTGGACCAATGCGTAAAACTAACCGACTATATATCACCAGTCCTGAGATTTGACGATGTAGATGTCGTTATTCCAAGTAGAGACGACTGAAACCGAAGTAACTTTCCTCTGGACGATCTGGCCTTCTATACAGACGGATCCAAGATGGAAGAAGGTAGAGGGGCGGGCGTCTACTGTGAAAGGCTATGCCTTGAGTTAACCTACAAGCTGGATTGCAACTTAGTGTTTTCCAAGCTGAAACCTTCCGGATTTGGAAGGCAGTGGAATTGATAAAAAGTCTGTATGGAGAGGTCGTTGAACCGGTGACTATCTTCGTGGATAGTCAAGTATAGAGCAACTTTGGAAGAACTTACTTACAGCTATCGGTTGTGTTGGGTACCAGGACATTGTGACATCTTGGGTAATGAACGAGCGGACGAACTAGCTAGACGAGGATCTCAATCCACAGATCTAGCAATTGATGACTCAATTAAACCACCCATATGTCATCTTTACCGGAACTTCGATGAAAGAGCCTATGAACTTTGGCACAACGAACCTAGGTGCAACGTGCCAAGATCCATTTGGCCGACTCTGTCTACCAAAAGAACGCACTCACTGTTGAACCTGAGCAAAGCTGAAATAAGAGTAATGACGGGAATCATTATCAGAGCTTTTACTAGTAAATGGGATCTTGATGTAATTGATTACTGTAGACTCTGCGTTGACGAGGAGGAGACGAAGACAATTGATCATCTTCTGTGTCACTATCCAGCCCTGGCTTACAGGCGGCACAGACTAGTGGGTGCTCATTTTCTACCGAGCCTTAGCCTCTTCTCAACAACCGAACTTGCTCTAATCTACAGCATTATTAGAAACCTAAAGTGGTTGGGGAAGTGTAACCTTGACACGTAATATATCTTCTGTCTGATTTCTATAGACATCGACATTATTCCATTCTTACCTTTTTTATATCTTTCTGTAAGCTACTCATTTCTCTTTATTTCCCCAACCTTCTCTCCCCTATAAATCTGTCCTTATCTCCTTCTCGCGGATGATCACAACGGACCTAACGGTCTCAGAGTGCCACATTAGTGACTGCACATTCCCAAACCTAACCTACGACAGGAATTGTATAAGTCTTGCATATCTTTGCTTCAGGCAATGTTGATTGCAGATTTTCCCTCTTTCCAGCGAGTATTCAAGCATTTGAGAGCTTTTGAGTGGTAATTCAGAGCCACAAAAAGTTCCTTAAAATTTTCAGTACATCAGAATAAACGATAACGAAGCAGAAGGCAATTCCATCGTGATTTTCAGATGCTTCGAAAGTCGATAAAATAGAAATTTGAACGGAAAGGAGTAGTTACCATATCAGAACCTAAAGCTGTTATTTATCTTACACGTATGAATTTAAAGAGTTTTAAAAAATTAACAATCAGAAATGTGGATCCTGTAAAAAATCATACCCATCAGTAAAATTTTAAATTTGTAATGGAAGGGTATAGCTACGATAACAGAACCCATGAACATAAATGCATCAGATTTTATTTGTTTTCAATGGCAATAAAATTCCGATATATAATTTTTTATTATTCCTTGTTTTGAGAATGCTGTAAACTATTTAACTCTTATAGACGGAACGTATATATTTTTTAGTACTCTTTAACTAATTATTTCTAAATATAAAGCTAAAATTTTTCTCACATTTTTCTTCTCATTTAATAATTACAGGTAAGATTTTATATTGAAATTCTTCCTAATAACTTCGTGGGTGAGTCAATTTGTCATTTAATAATTGCATTTTTTTAATTATAAAATATTTCGGATTTGAAATCGTCTACAAATTTCAATAACACATTGAAAAACTTTCCTGAAATTTTTTTAAAATATTTTTTCATGGAGCATAATTAAAAAAATATAGCCTTCACCACACTGTGGTACAGGGTATTATGTCTTTGTGCATATGTTTGTAACAGGCAAAGGTTCCTTCTAAGAATATGTGCAGAATCACCTTCTGAGTCGATTTTTGCATGTCCGTCCGTCTGTCTGTCCGTCTGTTGGTGTTAAATTGTCGCACTTATGATCCGAATTGGATGAAATTTGGATAGGTCACTTATTTGGACTAAGGACGAAACCTATAGAATTTGGGAAAAATCGGTTCAGATTTAGATATAGCTCCCATATATATATTTTCGTCCGATTTAATGCAAACGGTCACTATATGTCCTTCGATTTGCACGAAGTTTGGCACTGCCTAATGATTTAGGTTTAGAATGATTCCTGCACCACATTTTGCACAACGTACGAAAGTTAGTATAACATAACGTGTGGTAAGTATTGTTGAAATCGGTTCAGATTTACATGTAGCTTCTAGATATAGTTTCGTCCGATTTTAAGTAAAAGGTGCACAAAAGAACCAAAGTTAGGCCGTTTGGTATAAAATTTTGCCCAACGTACTGAAATTAATATTGCCTAACGTTTGCCAAGTTTTGTAGGAATCGGTTCCGATTTAGAGTTTTTTTTACAATTTTCATCGAATCTGGCAGAATATTAATGATTTTATAGGTAAAAAAAAACGAGGGTATCACATAGTCGGCCCGTCCGACTTTACTACTTTCCTTACTGGTCTATGAACAATAATGTTGTCAACTATGTTGTCAGGGTATTATAGCTTTGTGCAGCCCCAAGAGTTTGTAACGCCACAAAATATTGGTCCTAGACCCACCTTTAAGTATACCGATCGTCATATCTCGACTAGCTGAGTCGATCTAGACATGTGTGTCCGTCCGTCCGTCTGTCCGTCTGTCCATTATATTTTGTAAGCACGATACAGGCCACAGTTATGGAACAATCTTCACGAAATTTTGCATGTAGGATGGGTTCTGGCCAATGAAGACCCCTATTGTTTTTGGTAAAGATCGGTTAATATCTAGGGGATGAAACATACAAAATACTTAATTTTTATCGGTTTTTCTGGTCGCACTAGAGGCCGCAATTATGACCCAAACATCGCGAATTTTTACATAGAGAAGGGGATCGGGCCAAAGAATAAGCATGCCTGTTTTGATAAGGATCGGTCAATATTTAGCGGGTCAAATGGACCCTGACTTTTGTGTGAAAAATTACAAAATTTGTATTCTATGGCGTATAGATTTACCCCTGAAGGACATAGACCCGAAAAGTTGTTGGTACATCCAAGGGCAGTGGTTGACCTTTAAATTGATACCAATTATATGGTCGTATGTACTCAGATGTGGGAGTTGCACTTAAATATTTACAGGTGCTTATGTATTCATGTATGTAGCGCTGACGCTTTAAAATGTTCCATGAAGTTCCAGTTATGGTCACGGATCACGCCTACAATTTTCGGAGACGATCAGATAATTATATTGTGATGAAGTGGACCGAAAACTTATTTTTTGTGTTTTTTTTCGAGTCGATCTTCTTATTCACATTGGAGCCTATAGCTCCAATGTGAATAAGAAGATCACAACAGAAGGGAAGGGAATCTGGACAAGTAATTAGATGGGATGTACTGAACATTAGTTATAATTGTCGGCCTCTACTTGGTCCAGTTGGTACAAAAATCGCGAAATATTGCCCAAGCTCAGAATATAGATCCACAGAAAGTTAGTTTTTCGTGGAAGTTGTGTAGGGTATCATATGGTCGTCGCCGTCCGACTATACTGCTCCGCTCACTGGTTTAAAAATATTTTTATGACCAATCATGAGGCGTGGATGTTTTAAAAATAATTTTTATGAACAATAATGAGGTGTGGATTTTTTCAAAAAATATTTTTTATAAATATTTTTTATGAACGATAATGAGGCGTGAATTTTTTTTAAAATATATTTCTATGGACAATAAAGAGGCGTGGATTTTGTAAAAATATTTTTTATTAAAAATGACGAGACGGGGCTTTTTTTTAAATATTTTCGTGAGCAAAAGACTGACTTAAAGACTTGAACTTTTTAAAAATATTTAGGAGGAGAAACAATGTTGTGATGAAACTTCTGTATACTACAAATTGTTTAAATTCTTTACTTCCTAAAAAATACAATTAAAAGTGCTAAGAAGTTTTTGTGTTATTAATTCAAAAAAAAAAACTTCTTCATTTCCTGTGTCAGAGTCCTGCTAACAGAACTCCGCCATTTCACTTTATCACTTTCTATTCAAATACATCAACTTTCTTTTATCCTAAAGGTAATATTTTACAAAAGTTTCATTATTCTTTGTGAAATAGAAACCTTGCCTGGGGTGTAATAAAAAAATATCGCGTGGAACATATTCCACCCTACACCACCCAAAACAGAAAACCTGAATGGAAGGAGAGAGGGAAAACAATGAAATATTATTATTAAGTGTTTGTCCTTAAACTTTCGAATAGATTTCATGTGCGAAGAAACATTGGCGTGCAACAAAGGAAGAACATGCGAAAGCCAAACAACAACAACAGCAACAAAAAATCAACTTTTTGAATAAACTCATTCAGGCGGTGTTAACTTTTTTGCCATCCAATTACAAACAACAAGAATTGAGGACTACACTCTATAGAAAGCAGGTGAAATACACGCACTACAATGAACGCAACACCAAAAAGGAATGAATGGACGATAAAAATAAGGATAATTGGAGGGGAAAAAATACGAAAAAAAATGTTTTAACAGAGTTGTTTGACTTTGTTATTCCATTCAATGTTGATTTGTTTTTCTTGGCTTTCTGTTATTGTTGTTATAATTTTTGAATACAAATCGTCAATACCCAGTGAACAAAAAAATTCTTAGGATGGGGAGAAGAAAAAAATTTGAATATTTAAGAACTTCAAGAGGTCTTATAGAAACCATTTGCTATAACTGAAATGTCCTCTAAAGATCGTTGTCATTTGTATACCCTTCACCACACTGTGGTACAGGGTATTATGACTTTGTGCATATGTTTGTAACAGGCAAAAGGAAACGAGATAGACACATCGTTCCTTTTCAGAATATGCATAGAATCACTTTCTGAGTCGATTTATGCATGTCCGTCCATATGTCCGTTCGTCTGACTGCCCATGTTAAATTGTAAAGAAAGTACTGGTCGCATTTATGATCCGAATTTGATGAAATTTGGCACAGCTCATTTGTTTGGCCCAAGGACGAACCCTATTGGAATTGGGAAAAATTGGTTCAGATTTTGATATAGCTTCCATATACAGAGTTGCCCATATTCGACGGACCCACGTTTTTTTTTTTTTTAAATCAAAGAAAAAAATAAAAATTTGGCGGTTGGCAATGTTAATCATTTAATTTGTTCCAAGTAGATTTGTTTACATCAATTTTTGAATATGATATCTCTCAAATGGCCGCCTCTGGCGTTGCTGCATTTTCCATCGTTGCCCTTTTTGCTGCATTTTCTATCGTTTTTGCCAACATTTCGGCCGGAATAGCGGCTATTTCTTCACGAATGTTGTCCTTGAGCTCTTCTACGGTCCTTGGCTTGTTAACGTAAACCTTTGACTTCAAATATCCCCACAAGAAGAAGTCAGGCGGCGTCAAATCGGGCGAACGCGGTGGCCAGTCCAAATCACCACTTTTCGACATCAAACGGCCCGGAAACAAATTTTTCAGAAAATCGATTGTTATGCGACTTGTGTGCGGTGGAGCGCCGTCTTGTTAAAACCAGAACGGCCTCATACGCTTTCGACGAATAATTGACATCACAGAATTGGTCATCATGTTGCGATAACGCTCCTGATTGATGGTAACACCATGGCCATTTTCATTTTGGAAGAAAAGCGGCCAAATGACCGTTTTCGCAGTAACGCCGCACCAAACTGTGACTTTTTCGTCATGAAGAGGCACTTCTTGAATCTCCTGAGGATTTACAGTGGCGTAAAAACGGCAATTTTGCTTATTTACGGTCCCATTCAATGTGAAATGGGCTTCATCGGACATGATAATTTTGTTCCAAAATTGCTCGTCATCTTCGGCCATTTCGATGACTCTTTGGGCCCATTCCAATCGACGAGGCTTGTCCGCAGGCAACATTCTTTGCGTCAATTGAATTTTGTACGGGATAAAATGCAAATCAATGCGAATAATCCGTTGTAAAGTGGATCGAGCCATGCTCAACTGCTGAGAACGGCGTTTTTGGGATGTTCTTGGGGACCTCTTAACACTGACTCGTACGGCAGCGATATTCTCGGCCGATCGCCTTGGTTGACTTTTATATGTCATTAAGCAATGTGACATCTCTGTCAAAAGTTATGGTCAAAAGTTCATGGTAAAAATCTGCTTGGACTGACGCTTCAAACGCGGTATGTCATTAAGCGATGTGACTTCTCTGTCAAAAGTTATGGCGTTGCCAGATGGGTCCGCCGAATATGGGCAACCCTGTATATTTTCGTCCGATTTAAGTTATATGGTGTACAAAAGTCCTTATATATCTTTCGATCTGCACAAAACTTGACATAACGTACTGAATTAAGTCTAGAATGATGCGTGCAATGTTTCGTTAAAATCGGTTCAGATTTAGATATAGCTCCCATATAGTTTCGCCCGCTTTTAGGCAAATAGTCCACTAAAGTCCCTATATATATTTCGATTTGCACGAAATTTGGCACAGCGTAATGAATAAGGTCTAGAATGATGTGTGTTAAGTTTCGTGAAAATCGGTTCAGATTTAGATATAGCTCCCATATATATTTGCATGCGATTTAAGGTAATTGGCGCATCAAAGACCCTATATATACCTTCGATTTGCACGAAATTTGGCATAGCGTACAGAATTAAGTCTGGAGGGATGTGTGCACAGTTTCCTGAAAATCGGTTCAGATTTAGATATAGCTCCCATATATATTTTCATCCGATTTAAGGTAATTGGTGCATCAAAGACCCTATATATCTTTCGATTTGCACGAAATTTGGCATAGCGTACGGAATTAAGTCTAGAATGATGTATGCAAAATTTCGTGATAATCGCTTCAGATTTAGATATAGCTCCCATATATATTTTCATACGATTTAAGGTAATTGGTGCATCAAGCCAAATAGTTTGGCTTGAAGTCAGAGGAAAATAAAAACAAATGTTTTTTTAATTTTACTGATTTTTATTTTTATTTCTCCAATATTTCGATTGGTACGTGTAAGAATATGTTCACTGGGTTATGTTACGTAAGAATATACCTTCATAATTGAGAGTGTGTGTGTTTGCCTATATTGAAACTTGTTAGCAATCAATAAATTTTCTTTTCAAAGTAAACAAACCAAACAAGTCATCTATAATAACGACAACACAAACAGAAAGTACCTAAGTCATAATAACAATAATAGGAAAAAACACCACCACGACAACAACAATGCTGATAAGAAGGACTCCAGGACGATGACTATAGTAACAAGGATAAAGGCAAAAGAAAGATATTTTGCCATAATGATTTTATGCTTCATGTAAAAAATATAAAACGGTAACAATACTTAAGAGCATCATTTGGGGAAAATATTTATTTTTTCCCATAATTGGATGATTTTTTTTCAAAATAAATTGATTTTATTTTCTATATATGGTCTAAAGTAAATGTATTTTTTTAAGACAACCAAGAAAACAAATAACAACGATTCATTATTATAATGGTATATATTTTTTTAAGCCTCATTATAGTCAATGAAAAAATAGTTTTAAAAAATCCACGCCTCATCTTTCTTATTTAGCTGGCTTGTTACAGAACGGTTGTTCCATAAGCCGAGCTTAAAAAAAGATTTCCAAGCGCGTTGGTCTTGTGCGCATCACCTCCAATTTGAAAGACCTCGTTCCGAGATGTTGTTTTTTACTTGGTCTTTCCATCTGATTCGTGGCTTTCCCCTTCTTAGAGAATTATCAGTAGGCTCGCTTTTATATGCCTTTTGAGCTGAGGCATTATCATTCATGGCCTAGCCATCGTAGTCGCTGCAGTTCAATACGACTGACTATGTCGATGTCCGCGTATAAATTGTAAAGCTCGTGGTTCATTCGACGCCGATATTCACCGTCGAGGCAGATCGGCCCATAGATCTTTCGGAGAATTTTTCTTTCAAACACCCCAAGAGCTGCCTCATCTACTTGCGCAAGTACCCATGCTTCAGATCCATATAACAGCACGGATAGTATCACCGTCTTGTAAAGTGTTTCTAAACTGCTTACTTAGACCATAGTAGTATCTGTTGACCATCACTATTCTTCTCCGCTTTTCAAAACTGATGTCATTCGTTTTATTTATGGCGGCACCAAGGTATATAAAATCTTTAACTTCCTCGAAGCTATAGTTCTCAAGTTCAGCAGTCTACTGGACGTCCGAGTCTACTGGAAGTCTTGCGCGTTGATACCATCAGCTTGGTCTTCTCGCCGTTTACTGCCAGACTCACTTTGGCAGACTTCTTCTTAATTTGTTCAAAGGTGGCTGTTTCCGCTCGCAATGTTCGACCCATTATGTCGATGTCATCGGCGTAGGAGAGTAAAATGTGTTGTTTGGTGTACAGAGTGTCATTTCTGTTCACCTTTGCGTCTCGTATGACCTTTTTCCAACAGGATGTTAAAAAAACCACACGACAAACTATCACCTTGTTTGAATCCTCGTTCGGTATTAAAGGGCTTCGATAGGTCTTTTCCGACTTTAACTGCTGAACTTGTGCCACTTAAAGTTATCCTGCATAGCCGTATTAATTTTGCAGGAATGCCGAACGTAGACATGGCTTTAAACACCTCTAAACGGATAGGGCTGTCGAATGGGGCTTTATAGTCGACGAATAGGTGGAATATATCGATGTGTTTTCGTGTTTTTTTTTTCAAGATTTGGCGTAGAGAGAAAATCTGGTCAATGGTCTGGTCTGAAGCCGCATTGGTATGTTCCAATAATGTCATTGACCATTGGCTTCAATCGTTCACACAGCACACTCGATAGCACTTTATATGCGATGGACAGAAGGCTAATTCCTCTATAGTTGGCATATATCGTCTTGTCTCCTTTTTTTGTGCACGGGACACAGGATGCTGAGGTTCCAATCATTGGACATGCATTCTTCTAGCCAAATTGTACTAATCAGCTGGTGCATACTCCTTACCAGCATCTGACCACCAGTCTTAAATAGTTCGGCTTGTAATCCATCGGCGCCTGCTGCTTTATTGTCCCTCAGCCGATTAATTGCTACTCTGACCTCATCTTGTCTAGGTGGTATACACTCTATACCATCATCTCTTATTGGTTCTGGGGTATCTTTTTCATCGCCACTATTTGATACCAAAAGCTTTCCAAAATGCTCCTTCCAGATCCTCATTGTCATTGTCACCAGGTTTTCTTCTTCATCTTTACAGGAAGATGTGCCTGCACCAATGCCATCGGTTTGGTGTTTTACTAGTTGGTAGATATTTCGGACTGCGTTCTGACTCCTGTACATCTCCATTTGCTCCCGCTCACGTTTTTCTTGTCCTTTCTTCTTTTTTCTGAAAACAGGATTCTCCTCTCTCCTTTTCTCCTGATATTTCCCCATCACATTACGTGTTGCTACTGTCTGCAGGGTTACACTATACACTACGTTTTTCAGATCAGTAGCATTACGACACTCCTGATCGTACCATGGATTTCTATATCTCTGTGCAAAATTTTTTCCCAATCTGGCAAACATTTTCCGTTTGGTGCACCATTTACCTAAAATCGGACAAAAAAAATATATATATAGGAGCTATATCTAAATCTGGACCGATTTCAACAACACTTCACAGATGTCAAAATGTACTAAATTCCGTACGCTGTGCAAAATTTTGTCCCAATCTGGCAAACATTTTCAGTTTGGTGCCCCATTTACCTAAAATCGAACGAAACTATATATGGGAGCTATATAAATCTGAACCGATTCCAACTAAACATATCAATCTAGACCTAATTCAGTACTCTGTGCCAAATTTTGTCTCGATTGGACCAATATTGGCAGTATGTTGCTCTATTTACATAAAATCGGACGAAACTATATATGGAAGCTATATCTAAATCTGAACCGATTTCAACAAAACTAAGTACATATCAATCTACACCTAATTCAGTACTCTGAGCTAAATTTTGTCTCGATCGGACCAATATTGGCAGTATGGTGCTCTACTTACATAAAATCGTACGAAACTATATATGGGAGCTATATCTAAATCTGAACCAATTTTCTCCAATTTCAATTGGGTTCGTCCTTGGGCCAATTAACTGACATGTGCCAAATTTCATCCAAATCGGATCATAACTACGACCTGTACTTTGTTCACAAAAATACGTGGACGGACGGACAGACGGACATGCATAAATCGACTCAGAAAGTGGTTCTATGCATATTCTCCAAAGGAACATTTTGCCTGTTATAAACATATGCACAAATACCTAATACCCTGTACCACCGTGTGCTAAAGGCTATAAAAATCCACACCTTATAGTCCGCGAAAAAATATTTTTAAAAAATACTCTCCTTATAATAGTCCATCAACAAAATTTTAAGAATCCACGACTGTTGATAGTCCGTGAAAAAAATTAAATAAGAAAATATTTAAAAAAAATCCACTCTCTGAGTTCTGTTCAAATAAAAATCACTATTCCCATTGAACACACAGGCCTGTTACTTTATATGGTCACTACACATCGAACAATTTGCTACAATTCAGTAAACCGAAAAAAAATTCTATGTTGTCACAAAAAATTCCAAAGCTATGTCCAGCGGCTACAACTGATAAGCATTTGACACAATAGCCGACGTGATGAGAGTTATAAAGGCAATCATTGTTGAAAATCTGAACAGACGACCGAACAGACAAAAACCAAAACAGAAAAATAAATTGCTCATGATTATGTTGACACCCTCGTTGACCCTCAATAGATGATGATGAAGTTCAGCTTCATGGAAAAATAAGAAAAGTCGGCTGGCTGCGAAGATCTCCAACAAATCACAAAAAATGCGCAGCAGTATTTTTTTGTTGTTTAATGGAAAACAACAACAACAATACCAACGATATTGAAAAATTGGAGTGACTGACTGACGTCTGTGTATTGCTGATCGAATGAATGGACTGGACGGACGGATATGGTCCAATTTCAAATCAATTGTGACGCGAAATAAACAAAAAACAACAATTGTCGAAGAATAATCGACAAAAACAGAATCGACTGTTGTTTTCATGGTAAAATGCATTTAGACTAAAATCCAATATAAATTGAAGTACTTCTTTCAAATGATAAACAAATAAAAACTAAAAGAAAGAATGAACAAAAACCGACGTGATAAGATGAAGACAGATTATGTCTAATTGACATTTGTAATGGTTCAATACAATGAGATGGAAAAGAAGAAATGACAAAAAGAACCAAGTGGCATTAAATTGAGAGGAAATAAGTTCAAATTCTCATTACTGAAGTGGGAGGGGGAGGTATGAGAAAATTTCATAAAATATTTTTTTTAATTTTAACAGGGAAGTGTAGATTTTTATACCCTTTTTATATACCTTCACCCTTTTATATACCTTCACCACATTGTGGTACAGGGTAATATGTCTATGTGCATATGTTTGTAACAGGCAAAAGGAAACGAGATAGACCCATAGTTCCTTTCGAGAATATGTATAGCATCACTTTCTGAGTCGATTTGTGCATGTTCGGTCGTCCGTCTGTAGATGTTAAATTTTAAAGAGGTACAGGTCGCATTTATGATCTGAATTGGATGAAATTTGGCAATGATCATTTATTTGGGCCAGGGACGAACCCTATTGAAATTGGAAAAAATTGGTTCAGATTTAGATATATCTCAGATTTAAGGTAAATAGTGCACCAATGCCGCTATATAACATTCGATTTGCACAAAAATTAGCAAAGGGTACTGAATTATGCCCAGAATGGTGTGTGCTAAATGTCCTGAAAATCGGTCCAGATTTAAATATAGCTCCCATATATATTTTCGTCCGATTTAATGTAAATGGCGTACCAAAAGCTGTAATGATGTGTGTTAATTTTTCTGAAAATAGATTCATATTTAGATATAGCTCCCATATATATTTTCGTTCGATTTAAGGTAAATGGCGTACCAAAAGCCCTTAAAATCTTTCGATTTGCACAGCGTAATTAATTAGGTCTGAAAATCGGTTCAGATTTAGATATAGCTCTCATATATATTTTCGTTCGATTTGAGGTAAATTTCGATTTGCACGAAATTTGACAAAGGGTACTCAATTCGGTGTAAAATGATGTGTGCTAATTTTCGTGAAATTCGGCTCAGATTTAAATATAGCTCCCGTATATAATTTCCTCCGATTTAAGGTAAATGGTACAACAAAGTCCATAAATAAATTTCGATTTGCACGAAATTTGTCACAGCGTACTGAATTAAGCCTAGAATGATGTGTGCTAATTTTCGTGAAATTCGTCTCAGATTTAAATATAGCTCCCGTATATAATTTCCTCCGATTTTATGAAAATGGTGCATCAATGTTTCTATATAACTTTCGATTTGAACGAAATTTTGCATTGTGTACTGAATTGAGTCTTATAGACTTGTGTTAAGTTTCGAGAAAATCGGTTCAGATTTAGATATAGCTTCGTCAGATTTTACACAAAATTGACACAAATTTTACACAACGTACTGAAATTAGTATAACCTCGAAGTTGGATATAAATGTTTCAGCAAGATGTGTCCGATTGGCACAAAATTTAGCACAACTTACTGAAGTTACAATAACCGAACTTGTTGCAAGTTTTATTCAAATCTGTTTAGATTTAGATGTAGCTCCTATATATAGCTTCGTCCAATTTTAAGTAAAAGGTGGACAAAAGACCCAAAGTTTTGCACAATTACTGAAATTAGTATAACCTACCATGTGCTAAGTTTTGAAGAAATCGGGTTCAGATTTAGATATAGCTCCTCTACATATTTTCGTCCGCTTTTAATTAAATGATTCACCAAAGACCCAAAGTTAAGCCGATTGACACAACATTATGCACAACGTACTGAAGTTAATATAACCTAGCGTATGAAAGTTTTGTTGAAATCGGTTCAGATTTGGATAGAGCTCACATATATATTTTCTCTCTATTTTAAGTACATGATGCACCAAGAACTCAAAATGTGGCCGATATGCACGAAACATACTTAAATTATTAACCTGTGACAAGTTTCGATGAAATCGGTTTAGATTTCGATACAGCTTTTGTATATATTTTCGTCCGATTTTTAGTAAATGGTCCACCAAACTACTCATCTTTATCCAATCGGACATCCGGATTGATATATGCTTTAAATTGATTTACTTAATTTATTCTGTTGGGATTCATCTGCTGAATATTCCCAAAGTGATGAAGGGTATCATATAGTCGGCCCGTCCGACTTTACTACTTTCCTTACTGGTTTTTAAAATATATTTTTTTCGTGGACTAAAATTAGAGTGGATATTTTAAAAATATCAACATGCATGAATTCATTAAAAATATTTTTACAGACGATAGTGAAGCGTGGGTTTTTTAGAAAATATTTTTTTTTAAGACAATAATGAGGATTGTATTTTTTTCATGGACTATAATGGGGGCGTGGTTTTTTTAAATATTTTTTTTCATAACCTATTATGAGTCGTGACTTTTTTTAATTATTTTTTCATAGACTATAGTGAGGCGTCGTGGATTCTTTAAAAACATTTTTTCATCGACTATGGCTTTTATCTTAGTCTATGAAGGCTACATAATCTCTAGCACTCCGTAGCGGCTTCCATTCAGATACTCCATTTATTTCGTCTATATTGAGCCCCTTAAGCTCGGTGTAGATACCCTGCTTCAGCTCTTCTTTAGGGACTCCCGTCAGCTCATCTAAAAATACTGCCTTCATTGTCGCATATAAAGAGTCCCTTCCATTCGTATATAAATCCTCTATGCTCTTCAGCTCAAATATGATGTCGTCGTCCACATCTTACTTTGTCTCTAGTCTTTACCTATTTATCTCGTATTAAATAATTCATGATCTTAAAATTGCAAATACTACCGTCAGCTCCAATATATAGACTTTTGCCTTTCAAAATGTTTACAAACTCTCGTCTGTAAAAACTTTTGGGACTTCAGCACCAGTTTACCTTTTCGTCCAGTCAATAAGTGATCCTACTCTTTAGTTCGTACGAAGACCCGTGCTCTTAAAATCGCTTCGAAAAACTCTTAGGATTGACTTTGCTCCATGAAGATTCCACAACCTCCTGCTTCGGAATACAGATTGACACGCCTCTGCATCTGTTAATTATCCCTGCCACTTCTCCCTGTTTAGAAAGACACCCCGCAGTTGATATTGTTTATAAAGTCTGATTTGGGATTCTTGTAATGACACCC
Source organism: Musca vetustissima (assembly GCF_032173495.1). Classification (NCBI taxonomy): domain Eukaryota; kingdom Metazoa; phylum Arthropoda; class Insecta; order Diptera; family Muscidae; genus Musca; species Musca vetustissima. The sequence goes on from NW_026889133.1 coordinate 65,611, forward strand.
TTCAGGAAGTATATAAATATTAAATTCAGGCCCTTTATCGATTCATCAACGCCCAGACGAAACGGCTGAAGCTAGAATCTTGAAATTTTGGATGAGGGCCACTCTTGGTCCAAAGGTGACAGAAATTTTGGGAAATTCGTACTAGAACCGTACGAAAAGTACTACATATGGTATCAATTGCATTTTGGGAACCAGTAGAGCTAGAACTCTGAAATTTGGATTGAGGTTCACTGATGGAGTGTAGAATAGATGTAGACTGTACAAAGTACTGAAATGTACTAAATTTGGTACAGTTTCGTAGCATGTGAATGGATTGAGCTAAAAACTTGAAATTTTGAATGCAAATTAAGGTTGAGAATTAGGGTCGATACGAGGAGAGTTTGGAAAGCGTGTACTCATGTGTACGAAAAGTACTATATGGCACTATATTTGGTACAAATTTGATTTGGAGGTACAAATCGAGCTGGAATTCTTAAAATTGAAAGTAACATTACCGTCGGAGTGTAGAATTGGGATATATACGCAGTTTTGGAATTTGTTTACTTATGTGTTCGAAAAGTACTAAATCGTACTATAATTGGTACATTTTGGATTTGGGTGAACCTATAGAGCTGGAACAATGAAATTTGGAGTTAGGATCACTGTAGGGGTGTAGGATTAGGGTCAGTATTCAGTTTAACAAATTAATACTTATGCGTACTAAATGGTACATTTTTATATTAGGTGAACCAATAGAGCTAGAATCATGAAATTTGAAGTCAGGATCACTGTTAAAGCGTAAGATTGAAAAATGTAGGAAGTTTTAGAAATGTGTACTAATGTATACTAAATTTGGTACAATTTAAATTGTGGGTGAAGCGATAGAGTTGAAATCATTAACTTTTAATTTAGGATCACTGTGAAGGGGTAGGATTGGGGTATGTAGGAATTTTTGGAAATTGGTACTATCGTGGAAATTGGTACTATCGTGTACTAAATTTTGTACAATTTAAATTGTGGGTGGAACCGATAGTGTTGGAATCCTGAAATTTGGATTTAGGATCACTGTGGGGGTGTTGTTTTGGGTTAAGTAAGAAGTTTTGGAAATTCGTACCACTGTGTACTAAATTTGGTGCAATTTGAATTGTGGGTCAACCGATAAAGTTGGAATTCTGAAACTTGGATTTTGGATCACTGTGGGGGTGTAGGATTGGGGTATGTAGGAAGTTTTGGAAATTGGTACAACTATGTACTAAATTTGGTACGATTTGAATAGCGGGTGCACCAATAGAGTTGGAGTTCTGAAAATTAGGTTTAGGATGACTGTGGGAGTGTAGGTTTGGGGTAGGAAAGAGGTATTAGAAATAAGTACTAATGTGTACAAAATTTGGTACAATTTAAATTGTGGGTAAATTGATAGAATTAGAATCCTGAAACTTGGATTTAGGATCACTGTGGGGGTGTAGGATGGGGTATATAAGAAGTTTTGGAATTGGTACTACTGTGTACAAAATTTGGTACAATTTGAATTGTGAGTTAACCTATGGAGTTGAAATCATGAAACTTGGGTTTAGAATCATTGTCGGGGTGTAGGATTGGGGTATTTAGGAAGTTTTGGAAATTCGTACTACTGTGTACTAAATTTAGTACAATTTAAATTGTGGGTGAACCAATAGAGTTGGAATCCTGAAATTTGAATCTGGAATCATTGTGGGGGTGTAGGATAGGGGTATGCATGAAGTTTTGTTGGGTACTTATGGAAAAAATGTGTGCTAATTGGAAAATTTAGATTTCGGTGAACCTTTAGAGCTCGAATCATGAAATTTGGTACTAAATGGTACTCAAACTTAATTTATGGTCGATTTTAATACACGTTTAAATTCGCTAACGAAGTTGCGGGCATATGCTAGTAAAGAATAAATTTTCAGTCTAAGTCTATGAATACATTTCTACGTTATCTATAATGAGCTCTTAAACAATCTTCACAAAAATTAAAAATTGCTGTTACATCTAGCTTTACATTAAATAATTTCTAATACCGCTATTTAAATCGAATTAATTTATCTTTCCCAAGTTTTATTTTTCTTTACTAGTTTTATTTTTTACAATTTTAATTATGAGCCTCTGCAATGTTGATTTTTTTTTTCTCACAATGACAGTTAGAAAAACTAACATTTCAAACCTCTAAACAATTGGTTGGTTAACTAATCATCACGCAAAATTTCTAAGCTCATACACATTGCCGCCATGCCACCATTGCATCCCATCTATCTTGAAAACGTCCCTATTATTTATGCAGTTTTGTATTTTTTCTTCTGATTTGGTTTCATTTTTGCTGCTTGCTGGCATGCAACTGTAAAACAACGTTAGAGATTTATTTCATTCATTCACTTGTCTCATTTTATTATTTATTTATTCAAAAAATTAAAAAAAAAATAACAATTCCAAACACGAAATCTTTCTCTTGTCTCGCTGGCGTTTTTATCTATGCCGCATTAGTATGCGTCTGGCGCTTGTTCTCGTGGTTCTTAGTTGGGTTTGTTTTTTATGAAACTACAAAACAACAACAACAAATTTACAATAGATACACTTTATGGTTGGGAAATTTCAAGTTGCGATGGACTTCATATAGCGGGATATTTTCTGTGTACCTTAAAACTTGGGCTAACATGTTAGATTCCAGTATTCGTCCCTAAAAGGGTTCTGTAAATCTAGTGCCTTTTTACAGCATCGTACATTATGAAAATGTTGTTTCACTCATATCTGTTCATCTATACATAAATTTCGTTCCAAAAAATGTTGCTGGACACGAACCAATATATTCTTGGGACACTATGCGACAAAATGGAACTCATTGTGTGGAGGTGGATTTCCTATGAGGATGTTCATAAGTCCCGCACACGCATACCGTACGAGGGCAGTTCGGAAACTTCTTAGCCTAGCACAAAAAAATAGAAAAAAGCTAAATGTTTTGGAAACTTCCATCTCTGTTATGAACATATGTTAAATTTTGTTTCGATCTGGGAACTCCTTAATATAGAAACAGGTGTTAAAAAAAAAACGCATCCGTAATTTTTTTTACAATGGAAAAATTTTAAATGTGTGGCGTCATTAAATATTTACATAAAAAAGGTTTATCGGGACAAGAAATTAACAATGATAAGGTGAATGTGTTAGGTGAAAGTGCTCCTTCATATGCAGCATCGTTTATTAACTGTTGATGAGACATGGATCCACCACTATACTCCAGAGACAAAAGAGCAATCCAAACAATGGACTGAAGCTGGAGAAAGTGCCCAAATGAAGGCAAAAACAATTCAATCGGCTGGTAAGGTTATGGCAACGGGGGGTTTTTTTGGACTTTGGTATTGGGACAAAGGTATTTTATTGATTGACTATCAACAAAGGTGTAAAACAATAAATTCAGAGTACTATTGCAACCTTTTGGGTCAATATAATGTACAAATTCGAGAAAAACATCCTGACTTACAAAACAAAAAAAGGAACATACCAAAAAGTAACCTTTCTACAAACTGATTATGTAAACCATAATGTACACCAAATATAAATAAAATTAATGAATATTTTTACCCTCAACCTTATAGTTATGAGGGTGTATACACTTTGATGCAGTGAAAATGTGCCTCGTCGAAATATTGGTTCTAGACCCCACGTCTTTTTGGACCAAATCCATTTCAGAAAATTTTGATTTCATCCAAACTTTGCCTAACTTATTATTTATTCCAAGCTTTGTTCAAGTTCGAAGATGGGAAATATCGGTCAACTCCTTCTGGTACGTCCCACACAGGGGCTAGGCCTAGGCTTAAATCCGGGCTATAGTTCATATATAGTACATTATCGAACCTTACGTTCTATCCTCCGCAGGAGAAATGAAATGATTACAACAGAGTCTTAGAACCAAACCCAAAACGCAGAACAACTCAGATAACTATTTCAATATAAACAAGAGGGTTATATGGGGAGTACTCCAAAAAGGGGGCGAATATTAATAATTCTTGATAGGGAGATTTGTTACCATATACGACTACAAAATATCAAATTGCCCAAAAATACCGAAAATTGGGAGGTACCCTTATATGGGGGCTACCCGAAAAAATTGACCTATATTCATAATTTTTTGTGGAGAGATTTGATACCTATTAAGAACTCAAAATACTAAATTACAACCAATTCGGTAAAAAAAATACGACCAAAACACCCAAAATACTGAAAATTAGGAGGTACCGTTATATGGGAGCTACCAGAAAAAGTGTACCTATGCTTATAATTTCGGACGGACGGACATGGCTAGATCGTCTTAGAATTTTACCCTACTTTGTATGGTCGGAAATGAATATTTCGATGAGTAAGGAAAGTAGTAAAGTCGGACGCTATGCCAAATTTCGTGCAAATCGGAAAATATATAGGGACTATGGTGCACTATTTACCTAAAATCGGGCGATAATATATGTGGGAGCTATATCTAAATCTGAACCGATTTTTCCCAATTTCAAAAGGGTTCGTCCTTGGGCCAAATAAACAAGCTGTGCCAATTTTCATCCAATTCGGATCATAAATGCGACCTGTACTTTGTTTACAATTTAACATGGACTGACAGACGGGCATGCATAAATCGACTTCGAAAGAGAATCCATGCATATTCTCAAAAGGAACCATGTGTCTATCTCGTTTGCTTATGCCTGTTACAAACATATGCACAAAGACATAATACCCTGTACCACAGTGTGGTGGAAGGGTATAAAAACTAATAATAATTTTTCCTCAAGACAACGCACCCGCACAATGGCTAAAATCAACGAATTAAAGTACGAGTCGTTTCACCACCCTTACCTTATTCTCCTGATTTAACTCCCAGTGAAAAATGAAAATATTTTTGAAAAACTAACTATTATCTTTCATTGATATGCCGGAGGTGAAGTAAAAAATAAAAGAACAATAAGAGCGCTTCTAACGTGGAAAAGAACAAAGGAAACTTGGTCAAAGTAACTATAAATCCCCTTGGGTTCTGCTGTGGTAACTACTCCTTTCCTTTAAATTTTAATTTTTGAGTATTTTTCCGTTAGGTTCCGGTTCGAAATAATTATACTCTACACAACTATGTTGTCAGGGTATTATAGCTTTGCGCAACCCCAAATGTTTGTAACGCCGCGAAATATTGATCCTAGACCCACCTTTAAGTATACCGATCGTCGTATCTCGATTAGCCGAGTCGATCTAGGCATGTGTGTCCGTCCGTCTGTCCATTATAATTTGTGAACACGTTACAGGCCACAGTTAGGGACCAATCTTAACGAAATTTTGCATATAGGATGGGTTCTGGCTAATGAAGATCCCTATTGTTTTTGGTAAAGACCGGTTAATATTTAGGGGATGAAATGTACCAAATAATTAATTTTTGTCGGGTTTTCTTGTCGCTCCAGAGACCGCATTTATGACCCAAACATCACGAATTTTTACATGGAGAAGGGGATCGGGACAAAGAAGAAGCATGCCTGTTTTGACAAAGATCAGTCAATATTTAGCGGGTCAAATGGACCCCGACTTTTGTGTGCTAAATTGCAAAATATGTATTCTATATCGTATATATTTACTCCTGAAGGATACAGACCCAAGAACTATGATATTCAAGAGCTATAATATTCAAGAGGAGAGATTGACCTTTAAATTGATACCAATTATATTGTCGTATGTAGTCGGATGTGGTAGGTTATCGGCCCCGTCCGACCATACTGCTCCGCTCACTGATTTTTTTTATAACGTTTATGTTGACTACCCTAAAATACAAAGATGAGACACATCAAACAATCCCACAGGGTGGGTATCAATTGTTGTTCTACCAGCTGTGAATTTTTCGATAACATGTCTCTGCTTCTGCTTGTGTCCATAGTGAAGAGATGTTTAGATTTGGATTTGAAGAGATATAGCTTGGCATGTGAGCCATTCCGAGCAAATATTATACACCAGGCTATTAATTTGTACCAATACGTATATCTCTGTATTCTCGAATTGCTTTCTCAAATGCATCAGTGTCAATACGATTTCATTCTGTTTGATAGGCCTGTTGATCTATATGCTCTCTTTTGTACCTCTCTCTTACATCATTGAGTGAAGGATGTCTGTCCTTGCCCATGGATGTCTACCCAAGCAGATACGGACCACATTTTTTGTGTTGACGCACAAGAAGGATATTCGTATTCTAATTGGAGTAATTAGGGGACTACCAGTTGCAATTCTCAATGCAGGAGCCCCAGAGTTTATCACCGTCCTATCTCTCTATACGTTTTTAACAAGGTTTCTTTGTCAGTTCCTCAAGTACTGCCGACTAATGAGTTGAGAACCTTGTTCCTGCTCACGACATTATACAGGCTATCGAATTGTAACCCTTAGATCGCTTGTCTTTTTTTGTCGTAAATCACGCTTGTTGAATTCACAACATTCATCACATCGAGACAGGAGTTACGGCTACATCTAAATGTCTATACGATGAGCCTATAATTCCGACAACTGATTAGGGTAATCAGTTGTCGGAATTGTGGGCTCATCGCCCGCACTCAGATTTTTCAGTTGCCAGCACCATATGCTGGATGATGTGCCCCATGGGTTGACTTAATCTCCAAATGTCAAGCAAATCTCCAAATGTCATTCAATATTTGTTGAGCAATTATGATCAATTGAAAGTAGTATTCAGGCGGAAACAGTCGACTGGAGAGAAGACATGAAGTTTCGTACCCACCTTCACTTCTGGTTCTGTTATGTTAGCTACTCCTTTCCATTTAACTTTCAATGTAAATTGGCGTTGTTTTTTTTTTCAAAGATCTTTTTTTTGCTCTGCATGACTACCCAAAAACTATCTCAGGAAATTGAGAAAATCAACAAACAACATTCTTCGAAGGAACTAGTGAAGTGAGCGTGCGATCAAAAATTAGCACAACTGCTGTCGTAACATGGAAGACTTCACACTGAGATTTGTTTTCTTAAATGATAACGTGAACTTTAAAATTTTTTTTGGTGTGTTTGATGATCCTTGCAATGCAACAGATCTGTACTTCTAAAGCTGTGTTCAATAATATATACTCCAAAAATGACGATAAGAAGTTAAAAAACTCATCTAAGTATTCATACTGAGTATTCACTAAGTATTCATACTGGGATGTGAAAAAATCGTTGTCCAAATAAATTGTAGAATATCACAAAATTCAAATATACCGCCGAATATTCATTGCAACTAACAATTGTTTAACAGTGGAAAATTAAAGGAGGTTTCTGCTTTCTATTCATCATTAACGCCCAAGAGAGTTGTTAAAAAAATTATACATAGTTAGAAAAAAGTTCCCGTTTAATAAGAAAAAAAAATTAAAACCAAAAAAAAAAACGACAGAATACAAAATTTGCAACATGATACCATCACCAACCACCAACCACCTTCATCATCAAAGGCTACCATGGACCGACTGATTACAATTTATTTCACATTATAAAATCTCTAGCTTGTCGTCTTCTTCATCTTCTCAAGCTCCATCGTGTCTCCATGGTAAACAATTGGATTGTAATTAAACGTTGCTATTGTGAGAAAAATCACAGGGGCTGGAAAAAAAATTGTGTGTGTTATTGTTTTAACGAAGTCTTCTCCTCTATCATCATCCTCCTACTAGACGACTTCTTTGTACAATTAACAATGGTAATGCAATTTGAGCAAACAACTTAACTTGATGAATGATAATGAATGAATGACGATGATGCAAGTGTAGGTGCTGCAACGTTGTTGCGAATGCTATGATGGTTGGGAGTGGGTGGCGGAGGGATATTTCCGATTTTTTCATGGTATATAGAGGACTATTAATTTCGTGCACTATAATTAGGCATAGATTTTTTTTAATATTGCTTTGAGAGACTACCAATGTTCGTGGTTTTTGTTAATATTTTTTAAGATCTATTAAAAAAATATTTCTTCAGGGACTATCAACATGTGTGGATTTTTTTAAAAATATTTTTTCAGAGAATACCAATGTGCGTGTTTTTATACCCTTCATCACACTGTGGTACAGGATATCACACATGGATCCGAGATAGACACATGAATCCTTTTGAGGATATACATAGAATCGCTTTCTCAGACGATTTATGCATGTTCGTCCGTGCGTCCGTCTTTCAGTCTGCAGATGTTAAATTATAAAAAAGTACAGGTCGCATTTATGATCCGATTTAGATGAAATTTGGCACAAGTCACTTTTTTGGCTCCCATATATAGTTTCGTCCGATTTCATGTAAATGGCGCACCAAAGTCCCTATATATTTTTCGATTTGCACGAAATTTGGCATAGGGTACTGAATTAGGTCGAAAATGATGTGTGCTAAGTTCCGTGAAAATCGGTTAAGATTTAGATATAGCTCCCATGTAAATGGTGCACCGAACTTTCGATTTGCACGAAATTTATACATAGTGTACTGAATTGAGTCTTGAATGATGTCTGCAAAATTTCGTGAAAGTCGGTTCAGATTTAGGTATAGCTCCCATATATATTTTCGTCCGAGTTTATGTAAATGGTGCATCAAAGTCCATATATAACTTTCGATTTGCACGAAATTTGGCATAGGATACTGAATTATGTCCATAGCATACATCATGCTAAGTTTTGTGAAAATCGGTCCAGATATATATATTTTCGTCCGATTTTAATTAAATGGCGTACCGAAGTCCCTATATAACTTACGATTTCCACGAAATTTGGCAAAGTGTAATGAATTGAGCCTAGAATGATATGTGTCAAGTTTCCTGAAAATCGGTTCAGATTTAGATATAGCTCCCATATATATTTTCGTCCGATTTTAATTAAATGGTGCACCGAAGTCCCTATATAACTTTCGATTTGCACGAAATTTTGTATAGTGTACTGAAGTAAGTCTAGAATGATGTGTGTTAAGTTTCGTGAAAATCGCTTAAGATTTAGATATAGCTTCCATATATAGTTTCGTCCGATTTCATGTAAATGGTGCACCAAAGTCCCCATATATCTTTCGATTTGTACGAAATTTGGCATAGGATACTGAATTAGGTCCAGAATGATATGTGTCAAGTTTTGTGAAAATCGGTTCAGATTTAGATATAGCTCCCGTATATAGTTTCTGTCCGATTTTAATTAAATGGTGCACCGAAGTCCCTATTTTTACGAAATTTGGCATAGTGTAATGAATTGAGCCTAGACTGATGTGTGTGAAATTTCTTGAAAATCGGTTCAGATGTAGATTTAGCTCCCGTATTTAGTTTCGTCCGATTTTTAGTAAATGTTGCCCCAAATTCCCTGTGCATCTTTCGATTTGCACGAAATTTGGCATAGGATACTGACTTAGGTCCAGAATGATGTGTGTTAAGTTTCGTGAAGATCGGTTTAAATTTAGATGAAACTCTCATATATATTTTCGCCCGATTTAATATTTTTTAATTCTTAATTTTGCGCGAAATTTGACATAGCGCACTGTATTGAGTCCAGAATGATGTGTGTAAAGTTTCCGGAAAATTTTCCGATTTTATGACCCAAAGTTAGGCCGATTGTCACACAATTTTGCACAACGTACTCCCATTGTAACAAACGGCCCCGCCCGTCTGTACTTCTTTACTGATTTAATAGATTACAATGGGACGTGAATTTTTTAAAAATATTTTTTTCATAGATTACAGTGAGGCCTGGATTTTTTAAAAAAATATTTTCAAGTACGTGGAATTTGGTACATTGGGTTCTTATTGGGTACCAAATGTCCCTACTAAAAATTATATATATATATATAGGTCCACTTTTTCTGGTAGCCCCCATATAAGTTTACCTCCCCGTATCCAGTTTTTGGGGGGTTTTGACCGTATTATTTCACCGAATTGGCTGAAATTCGGTACTTTGAGTTCTTATAGGGTAGCAAATCTTTGTACTAAAAATTATAAATATAGGTCAATTTTTTCGGGTAGTCCCCATATAAGGGTACCCCCCAATATTCGGTATTTTAGGGTTCTTGAGCGCGTTTTTCAACCGAATTCGCTGAAATTTGGTATTTTGTAGTCGTATATGGTCACAAATCTCCCCACCAAAAATTATTAATATTCACCGCTTTTTAGGGGTAGTCCCCATATAACCCCCTTTTTTATATTACAATAGTTATCTGATTTTTTCCGTGTGTTGCGGTTGGGTAGTCGTTACGGGGAATAGTCAATGTATACCCTACAAATACTATTTAGCCATCTGTTGTAAGCATTCCGCCTTCTAAAGATATTGTGATAAAAAAACTCAAACATGATGATAATGAAATATATCGGCAGACATTTAGGCATATCCTCAATATAGTGATACCTCCTGAAGGAAAGAATTGAGATAAACAATTAAAATATTTGGTTCAAAATTGGCATATACCGGTCATTAATTAGGCATAGCCCTCATATGATGATATCCCCAAATATTCACTATTTCCTACACTATGTAATCAATATTGGTCCCTCTTTAGGCATAGCCTCATATAACTTTGTAATCTAAATTACAGTAGTTTGAGGATTTTATACACTACAATGCGTTATCAACATCAGTCCACTTTTTGGATCTTACTGATTTTAGGAAAAATCCCCATTAAAAATTGCCGAAGTTTGTATTTGATGTACATAATGGTTTGTATTATCGGTATATGCCCACTTTTTGGTATGTTCCCTATATTTTCATTACATGTATCTGTCAGTGTAACTATGGTGGAGGATATCCAAAGTTCGGCCCGGCCGAACTTAACGCTTTTTCACTTGTTATATATTTTGTTTCTGCATTCAGCTGCATCCTCTCCAAAACATCCAACTGGCAAATGTCCCAAAATATCAATTGAAATGTATTTTCGCCAAAAACAGCGAAAATTAATTAAATAGTGAGGCACGGTTGTTGGAGGTCTTAACCAAAATATTTGGTACAAACAGTTTATACTCTCCATGAATGTTGCAGAAATGATTTTTATACTATTAAAACCTTAAATATCAATTTTAAGAAAAATCGGATGAAACTTTGTCTTTATCCCACATTTTCAGTTCAATACTATATACAATAAAAACATCAATTTATAAAAAATTTCACTCAACTTAAAGTAGAAAAATACATTTTTTCTAAAAAAGGCAAAATAAGGCAAAATATTTCATCTGAATATGATAGTACATACCCCTGCCAGCTTCCAAAAATTTTTTGGAGGAGACGATATTTTTACATTTTTTCTAAAGTTTAAGAAGATTTCAAAAATATGTGTAAAAAATTTTCAATATACACACAAACTTTTATCTCCCTACTCAGATATTACAACTTTCTTCGTTCTTTCTTTATATATTATGAAAGCACTTATTATCAGATCCAGATTCATAATAACTTTGGTCTGAATTTCGTATACCCATTCGACCACACAGCACACCAAAAAGTATATATTTTACAGCACACAGCCTGTTCTATTTTTTATACAAAAAATGTTGAACTTTAGCATTATACCAACGAGCGGCTATTAATGGTATTTAGAAAAACCAATTATTTTCGGATGGTTTGAAGTGTTTTTTATTATTCCGCGCAAAAAAATTATAAAAATATGAAACTTCAAAAAAATAATTTTGGCCAAAAATTTTGTGATTGCGACAACTGTGCATCGGAAAGAAACAAATTCCATTTAATACTTTTTTTTACCCAGACAACATCTAAGCAAACGATGTCCTGTATAATTACATTTCCTCGAATATTTTATTTATTGCAGAAAAGATACATAATTTTGCAATTAAATAGTTTTCCTTCCATCCGAGTATAATTTCCAATGAAATTCGGTATCTCCCCAATGTCATCCATCCATAAATGTGTGCGCTGCATTCACTTGAAATAATATTTATGTCATTAATTATGTCTTTGACATTTTGCAAAATAACTAATTAAACATTTTTTCAATATTTTATTCGTTTCATAACGCCTCAGGTTGTATTTATTTCAAATAGTTTTTTCATTCAATTTATTTTATTTTTTGTGTGCAGTTACTGCATATCAAATTGATGACAACGCCGCCGCCGCCGCCTACATTGCCACCAACACCACCTACAAAAATGAGAAAAACAACAAAAACAATTTCCATTGAGAAAATTTCTATCAAGAAAAGTATTGAAAAGTAAAAAAAAAAATAATTCTCATCAACAGCATGCTGCTTTTGCAGCTGACGTTGTTGTTAGTTTTTGTTTTGTTGCTGTTGTTGTTGTTATTCTTATTACTGCTATTCGTTGCCATCATGCCATTAATCAAACCAGGCAACCAGTTACTACTGCACTTTACCTGATGCTACAGCTGTTTCTTCCAACTATTGGTCTGAGCAAAATGTTTTGCATCCAACTGTTTGTTTGTTGGGTGATGCTGCTGTTGCTGCTGCCACTGCTGTTCGTGCAACACAAGCCTTTCAATTTTCTGTTGCTGCATTTTAATTACTGCTACTAATTAACTTAATGCATTTATGTAATTCTAATAAAGCTATTACTACTCACCATCCGCCGCATCCTTCCACACATCCCCTTCATCATCTAGACGATTGTGTAAATCATTTTAAGGATGGGAATTTTTACTAACCGATAGCCAGCATATGCTCATTAACATGTCATGTCATATACTTACCGGGACATTGACAGAAAAGCTATTGGCACTTTTATTGGGGGGTTGTTGTTATTGGAGTTAAATCAATAGTCAATGTGCAAGGATTCAGATACACTTCCACCAGGAATGGTGTAATATGCAAAAAATCTTAGGCTGACGAGGCATTCATTAGAGGTATATTTTCCATAGAAAAAAAAAAAACAGTGTGCGGAGTAGTATAGTCGACCATACGATACCCACACAACTACCACGGAACTCGGATGTTTATTTCGATTCCCTTCACGGTGGGTTGTGTTGTGATGTTCGCCTATATTCGACTAGAAAACACACAAAAAAATTAAGTTATCGGTCCACTTCATCCCAAAATTTTAATCAGATCATCATCGAAAATTATAGGCATTGTCTTTGACAATATTTGGAACTTCATGGAAAATTTTAAAGGAATCAGCGCTATATTTCCGCCCTCTAATGAGGTAATGGGTTACTAAATAATATCTGAATACGTAAGCACCTTTAAATGTTTGTGTGTAACTCCCACATGCGAGTACAGACGACAATGTAATTGGATTCATCTTGTAGGTCAACCATTCATCTTGGATACACTATCAACTTCGCGGATATATATGCTTCACGAGTAAATATATACGCCATAGAATACAAAGTTTGTCATTTTTAACACAAAAGTCGGGGTCCATTTGACCCGCTAAATAATGACCGATCTTTATCAAAGCAGGCATGCATATTCTCTGTCCCAATCCTCTTCTCCATGTAAAATTTCGCGATGTTCGGGTCATACTTGCGGCCTCTAGAGCGACCAGAAAAACCGACAAAAAATAAATATTTGGTCCATATTTGTGTAGCCCCAAAAGTTTGTAACGCCGCGAAATATTGGTCATAGACCCACCTTTAAGTATACACATTGTCATATCTCGACTAGCTGAGTCGATCTAGACATGTGTGTCCGTCCGTCTGTCCATTATAAATTGTAAACACGATACAGGCCACAGTTATGGACCAATCTTCACGAAATCTTCACGCATGTCTGATTTTCTAGTCGCTCCAGAGGCCGCCATTATGGTCCAAACATCGTGAATTTTTGCATGGAAAAGGGGATCGGGCCAAAGAATAAGCATGCCTGTTTTGATAAAAATCGGTAAATATTTAGCGGGTCAAATGAACCCATACTTTTGTGTGAAAAATGACAACATTTGTATTCTATGGCGTATATATTTGCCCCTGAAGGACATAGACCCGAGAAATTGATAGTATATCAAAGAGGAGTTGTTGGCCTTTATATTGATACCAACTATATTGTCGTATGTGCTCGGATATGAGAGTTACACTTAAATATTTACAGGTGCTTACGTATTCAGATATTATTTAGTAACCCATTGCCACACTGTAGGGCGGAAATAAAGCGTTGATCGGTTTTAAAATGCCCATGAGGTTCCGGTTATGGTCAAGGACAACTCCTATAATTTGCGGTGCTGATCGGATAATAATTTTGAGATGAAGTGGACCGAAGCTTATTTTTATTGTGTTTTTTCAAGTCGATCTATATGCCACAATTATAAGCAGAATATTACACTGGAGAATGAATCGGGCCAACTAATTTGATGGGCTTTTGTAATGATCTGTCACTATTCAGCGGGTCAAGTCAACCAAGACCTTTCTGTGTACAATGAAAAAATTGGATATTATGATATAAAACATAATTCGAAAAAGATGCCATGGCAATAAATAGGAGCTATTGACCTCTCATCGGTTAAGAGGGTGCAAATATTGCCCATTCATGGAATATAGATCTGAAGAATGTTAGAGTTCCGTGGTAGTTGTGTAGGGTATCATATGGTCTGCCACGTCCGACTATACTGCTCCGCTCACTGGTTTTATTTTTTGATAGACAAAAATTTTGGACCTAAAACATTTGACGCCTCCATTAGGGGATTTTTATACACTTCACCACACTGTGGTACAGGGTATTATGTCTTTGTGTATATGTTTGTAACAGGCAAAAGGAAACGAGATAGACACATGGTTCCTTTTGAGAATATGCATAGAATCACTTTCTAAGTCGATTTATGCATGTCCGTCTGTCCATGTTAAATTGTAAACAAAGTACAGTTCGCATTTATTATCCGAATTGGATGAAATTTGGCATAGCTCATCTATTTGGCCCAAGACCGAACCCTATTGAAATTGGAAAAATCGGTTCAGATTTAGATATAGCACCCATATATATTTTTGGCATAGCGTACTGAATTGAGTGTAGAATGATGTTTGCTAAGTTTTGTGAAAATCGGTTCAGATTTAGATATAACTTCCATATATAGTTTCGTCCAATTTAATGGAAATGATGCACCAAAGTCCGAATATATTTTTCGATTTGCACGAAATTTGGCACAGCGTACTGAATTAAGGCTAGAATGATGTGTGCTAAGTTTCGTGAAAATCGGTTCAGATTTAGATATAGCTCCCATATATATTTTCGCCCGATTTTAGGTAAATGGTATGTCAAAGTCCCTATATGGTATGAATTGGTATGGTATGAGTTGAGTCTAGAATGATGTATATCCCATATATATTTTCGCCCGCGTTTAAATAAACGGTGCACCAAAGAAATTAGGCTGATTGACGCAAAATTTTGCATAACGTACTGTAGAAAGTATAGCACAACGTTCAAAATTTAGCATTTTGATATTTGCTTTAAATCGATTTACATAATTTTGTCCCATTGTAACATACGAATGACATGTTTATGGACCGATCTAAGTCGGTTCAAATTTATCTAAATGTGTTCACATATTTTAGGTCATCCAATTTCATGTTCATTTTTTCGATATCATATAGTCGGTATCATATAATCGGCCCCGTCTGACTTTACTACTTTCCTTACTCGTTTTTATTGCAAAAATTGTATGAGGCCTCCCTGTAGACAAATCTAAGGCCTGTTCTTCTATAGAAAAAAACTGATACCTCTGTGGAGCCATTATTTTCTATAAAAAAAAATATGAGGCCTCTGTAGAGGCATTTTTCCTATAGAAAAAAATCTGAGGCCTCTGTATATAGTAAATAATCTGTGGGCTCTTTAGAGGCATTTTTTTCTATAGAAAAAAATCTGAGGCCTGCCTCTATTGAGGCATTTGATGAAATAAATTTTAAACACATTTTTAAAGAAACAAACAAATTGAGGCTTCTGTATACGAATTTTTTATTAATAGAAAAAAAATCACAGGCCTTCTAAGAGGCATTTTTTTCTCAGAGAACAGAGGAATATTCAAAGGAACATATTTTATAAAAAATCGGAGGCCTACTGTAGTCCCGGAAAAATATTTTTAAAAAATCCACGAAAAAATATTCTTTAAAAGTCCTTGAAAAAATATTCTTCAAAAATCCAGGCCTATTGTAGTCCCTGAAAAAGTATTTTTTTTAATATCCACGCCTATTAAAGATCCTGCAAAATTTTCTTATAAAATCCATGCCTATATTTATAAAACCTCTAAAGTATGCCTCAAATGTATTTCTATGGAAAAAATGCTTCTAACCGAGGCATCAGATTTTTTTTCTTAATTACTTTCCTATACTCCAATTATTGCCCTTTGTATCCTTTGTAAAATACCAACCACATTCCAAAACAAACATTTCAAAAAATCTCAATCTGATTACAGCCTATTTGACCTATTTGACTCTTTAAATGTCATTCTCATTGATGAGGTAACACTAAACAGCATCCAATTGCTGCTGCCACTCCACATCTATCCATCCAAGCATTCTTGTAACAAATGTCATCATCTTTCTCTAGGGATTTTGGTAGCATCATCTGCTCAACCCGCTCGCTCACACACACACACACAAACACTACACCCTCAATTACTATAGCCATCCTATGGATTACAATGCATTTGTTGTGGATTCAGTGTGCCACTCGTCAAAGTTGGTGCAGTCGCCGTTGGGATAACTATGTTTAGATATGGTATAGAAATCCGGTTGTTTGCTAAACTGGCTATTTGTTGTTGTTGTTGCTGTTGATTTAGCTTTGATACATTATTACATTTTCGTTTTTCTTCTCATGTCGCTATTTATCTAACTCTCCTCTGCATTGCAGCAGCACAACCACCTCTCATCCAGCAACAACAACTACAACTGCCTTGACAGTACATTTACAACATCGATGGCAGCGTTTAATTTATTCATGAATCGTTACCAATGCACTTTTCCTCCATCCTCCATTGTCGTCAAATAGTTTCCACTCTTCATTCGCTCATTTGCATAGTGTGTGTGTGTGTGCAATTCAAATGTAAGAACTACTTCGTTTCGTCATGTTGAATAAATCTCTGTATGCCGCATAGATAGCTCTCCGCGCAAACAGCATTGATTCAATAATGGCTACTACCTCCATATCATTGCAGACTACTTGGTGGAAGTGCAACGCATTGAGTGGCAAGTTTGCGAGTTAGTTAGCTACCAAACGAGCGGGTGATACGCTTTAATACATATTTACATTTTCAATTCAAATTTAATGCATTCGGAACAACATCAACAACAACGTCAAAAACATATTAAGATTTTGAATTTGTTCAGGTCTTAGCAGCAAATTTGAATGGCATGAAGTTGTCAACGATGTTGGAGTAGCCGGTTTTTTTTTCGTCTAATGTGTATCTTGTTGATATTGACATTAAAGCGAACTAAGTATAAAATTTCAAATTTTATAGACATGTCGGCACTCGCACAGAAGATCAACATCAGTGTTGACACAGTAGCTGCTGTAGAAAATATGAAACAAATTATAAACACATCAGAGGCATTTTTAGAGAAAAACATTCTGAGGCCTACATAAAGGAATTATTACTTATAGAAAAAAATCGCAGGCTTCCTTAGAGACATTTTTTTCTTCAGAGAACAGAAGCCTTTTCAAAGCAAAAATGTTTTATAAAGAATCAGACGGCTCTTTCGATACATTTTTACCGATAAAATCGGTGACATATTTTTTAGAATAGAATAAAATCGGAGGCCTACAAATAGGCAAAAATCTAAGGCCTATGCCGTGGTATTTTTCTTAAAGAAAAAAAAATCGAAAGAACCTATGGAATTTTTCTTCGATAGAAAAAAATTGTAGCTCTTTCTGGTGGCAAATTTAAGGATGAAAAATGGATTTACAAAGGCCTTAGATTTTTTCCATGGAGGGCCTTTTTTTTTAAAAAAGTTTTGTTTTGTTTTCTAAAGAAAAAATGCCTCCAGAATGCATTAAAAAAACTAAGACATGGGGACATTTTTCTTTTCCAAAAAAATGAGGCTTCCCTGGAAAAATCTGAGGTCTTTGTAAAACATTTTTTTATAGAAATAAATCGGAGGCCTAATGAAGGCATTTTTTCTATAAAGTCCTTCATGAAGGCATTTTTTCTATAGAAAAAAAAGCTGATGCTTCAATGAAGGCATTATTTTTCTATAGGAAAAAAGCAGAGGCCTTTATGGATGCATTTTTTTCTATGGATTCCATCATTGAAAAACTACTGATGCCTCTGTAGCCATTTTTCTTTTATAAACAAATCGTGAGAATTTATGCAAGGAAAGATTTTTTTTGCAGTAAATCGGAGGCCTTCCTGCAGCCATTTTTTCTATAGAAATGGCTGTGAGGCCATCACAGAGGCATTTTTTATAGAAAAAATGCTAAGGTCTGCATCGAAGTATTTTTACTATGGAAAGGCTGAGTTGCAGGTATTTATTCTATGGATGACATATTGAGGCTTCCATAAAAAAAAGTGCAGAGGCTACTGCAGAGTCATTTTTTTCTTTAGGTTTGCATCCAGGCGTTTTTTCTAAGAAGCAGCTGAGTTCTCCGTGGAGGCATTTTTCTATGGAAATAAAGTTTAGGCATCCATGGAAAAAAATCTGACACCTCTGCAGAACCATTTTTATTTCTATGGAAAAATCTACAGAATTTATGGAAGGATTTTTTCTATAGAAAAAAATCGGAGGCCTAATGGGGGCATTTTTCCTATAAGAAAGGCTGATGCTTCCATGAAGTCATTTTTTCTACAGGAATAAAGCTGAGGGCTTCATGGAGGCATTTTTTTCTATGGATTCCATCATGGAGATTCCATCATTGAAAAAATGCTGATGCCTCTGTAGAACCATTTTTCCTTTAGAAACAATTCGTGAGAATCTATGCAAGGATTTGTATAGAAAAAAATCGTGGGTCTCCCTGGAGCAATCTGAGGCATTAATGAGGTTAATTTCGCGGCAGCAAAAAAACATGGTAGTTAGCAGCACCAGATTCAAGCATCTCGATATACATAAGGCCACTTGGATTTCTCCCGATCAAACAACGAGAAATTAAATCGATTATGTTGTGATAGACGGAAGGCATTCATCCAGTGTTTTCGACTTCCGATCGATCCGCGGAGCGAATATCGCTTCGGACCATTACCTTGTGGCAGCCAAGTTACGCACCCGTCTTAATGTAGCAGCAAAGGTGTCATCTAATGTACTCCGCTCAACTTACCCAACTGCTTGATGAAAGCACGCCTTGTCCCGATAATAATATAGAAGCACAATGGCAGAGAATTGCCCACTCCCTACAAACTGCAACAAAAGCAACACTTGGGAACCAAAGACCACCATCAAGAAATCCGTGGTACGATCAGGAGTGTCGTTATGCTACTGGTATGAACAACGCAGAGTATAGGGCAACCCTGCGGACAGTAGCAACACGTAATCCGATGGAGAACTATCGGGAGAAAAGGAGAGAGGGGAAACGTATTATAAGAAAAAAGAGCAAAAAAACGTGAGCGTGAGCAAATCGAGATGTACATGAGTCAGAGTGAAGTCCGAAAATTCTACCAACGGATAAAACACCAAACCGAAGCCTTTGGTGCAGGCACATCCTCCTTTAGAGATAAAGATGGAAACCTGGTGACACATACAGACAGCGTGCTGAGGATCTTCTGGTATCAAATAGAGTCGGTGAAGAAGACACCCCAGAATCAATAAGATATGATGGTATAGAGTGTATAGGTGGTATACACTCTATACCATCATATCCAAGATGAAGTCAGAATATCAATCAATCGGCTGAAAAATAATAAAGCAGCATGTGCCGATGGGTTACAAGTCGAATTATTCAAGACTGGTGGTCAGATGCTGGTAAGGAGCATGCACCAGCTGATTAGTTGATTAATACAATTTGGCTAGAAGAATGCATGCCCAAGGATTGGAACCTTAGAGTCAAGGCGATGTGTGCCAACTATAGAAGAATAAGTCTCCTTCCCATCGCATATAATGTGCTATCCAGCGTACTGTGTGAACGAGTGAAGACAATGGTCAATGACATTATTGGACCATACCAAATCCTGGCAAATCCACCATTGACCAGATTTTCAATCTGCGCCAAATCGTGAAAAAGAACCACGAAAAACACATCGACACATTCCACCTATTCGTCGACTATAAAGCCGCATCCGTTCAGAGGTGTATAAAGCCATGACTGCGTTTGGCATTCCTGCAAAATTAATTCGGCTATGCAGGATAATTTTAACAGGCACAAGATCAGCAGTTAAAATCGGAATGGACCTATCGGAGAAGGATAGTGATAGCTAACGCTGATACTACCCGTGCTGTTATATGGATCTGAAGTATGGGTACTTACGCAAGCAGATGAGGCAGCTCTTGGAGTGTTTGAGGGAAAGAATGATCTACGGGCCGATCTGCGTTTGACGGTGAATATCGCCGTCGAATGAACCATGAGTCGTACCAGCTATTCTCGGACATTGACATTGTTAGACGTGTTGAGCTGTAGCGACTACGTTGGCTAGGTCATGTTGTGAGAATGGATGAAGATGCCCCAGCCCAGAAGGCATATCAAAGCCAACCAGCTGATGATTCACGCAGAAGGGGAAGGCCAAGAATACGATGGAAAGATCAAGTCAACGACAACATTGCCGAAAATGGTCTTTCCTGGAAATCTTTTCTAAGCTCGGCTTATGGAACGAAAGTTCTGTCACAAGCCAGCTAAGTATGTAAGTTATCCCTTTGACGTATCAATTAGCGCAACGAAGTTCGCTTCCAACTGTTAGCACACAACTTGCACTAAGTAAACCGGTTTTGGTGCTTAAGAACAGCCGCAAACGAAACGAAATGTGAATGCATGTAATAAAACTATTTATTTTAGATTAGATGTTGTGCACGGAATCAACTAGTTTTATTCTTATTATTATGAGAATCGAATCATAATCATGTTAGGCACAGAAATTGTACCACGAGTCAGACTCGTGGAAATACGTCAAAGGGTTAATGGAGACATTTTTTCTATAGGAAGAAAGCTGAGGCCTCAATGGAGGCACTTTTTCTATACCACAAAAACAGAGGCCTCAATGGAGGCACTTTTTCTATACCACAAAAACAGAGGCCTCCATGGAAGCAATTTTCCTATAGGAAGAAAGCTGAGGCATCCATGGAGGCACTTTTCCTATAGGAAGAAAGCTGAGGCCTCCATGGAAGCATTCAGTATAAAAATTCTAAAGCCTACCTGGAACCTTGAAAAAATATTCTTTAAAAAAATCCTCGCCTTGTGTTGGTCCCTGAAAAAATATTCTTAAAAAAATACACGTTTGCTATGGTCCTTGAAAAAGTATTCTTTAAAAAATCCACGCCTGCTATGGTCCTTGAAATATATTATTTAAAAAATCCACGCCTGCTATGGTCCTTGAAATATATTATTTAAAAAATCTACGCCTTGTGTTGGTCCCTAAAAAAAATATTCTTTAAAAAATCCACGCCTGCTATGGTCCTTGAAAAAGTATTCTTTAAAAAATCCACGCCTGCTATGGTCCTTGAAAAAGTATTCTTTAAAAAATCCACGCCTTGTGTTGGTCCCTGAAAAATATTCTTTAAAAAATCCACGCCTTGTGTTGGTCCCTGAAAAAATATTCTTTAAAAAATCCACGCCTTGTGTTGGTCCCTGAAAAAATATTCTTTAAAAAATCCACGCCTTGTGTTGGTCCCTGAAAAAATATTATTTAAAAAATCCACGCCTTATGTTGAACCCTGAAAAATGTTTCTTTAAAAAATCCACGCCTTATGTTGGTCCTGAAACAATTTTCTTAAAAAAATCCACGCCTTGTGTTGGTCCCTGAAAAAATATTCTTAAAAAAATCCACGCCTTATGTTGGTCCCTGAAAAATGTTTCTTTAAAAAATCCACGCCTTGTGTTGGTCCCTAAAAAAATATTTTTTAAAAAATCCACGCCTTCTGAGCTAGAGCATCCAGCTCAGAAGGCATATAAAAACGATCCAATTGAAGGTTCACGCAGAAGGGGAAGGTCAAGAATACGATGGAAAGATCAAGTCGAAGACAACATTGTCGAAAATGGTCTTTCCTGGAAATCTTTTCAAAGCTCGGCTTATGGAACGAAAGTTATGTCACAAGCCAGCTAAGTAAGTAAGTTAATGGAGACATCTCAATGGAGGCACTTTTTCTATAGGAAGAATGCTGAGTCCTCAATGGAGGCACTTTTTCTATAGGAGGAATGCTGAGTCCTCAATGGAGGCACGTTTTCTATAGCACAAAAACTGAGGCCTCCATGGAGGCACTAAATAAATATTCTTTAAAAAATTCACGCCTTGTGTTGGTCCCTATAAAAATATTCTTTAAAAAATTCACGCCTTGTGTTGGTCCCTATAAAAATATTCTTTAAAAAATTCACGCCTTGTGTTGGTCCCTGAAAAAATATTCTTTAAAAAATCCACACCTGCTATGGTCCTTGAAAAAATATTCTTTAAAAAATCCACGCCTTGTGTTGGTCCCTGAAAAAATATTCTTTAAAAAATCCACGCCTTGTGTTGGTCCCTGAAAAAATATTCTTTAAAAAAATCCACGCCTGCTATGGTCCTTGAAATATATTCTTTAAAAAATCCAACCACTCATATGGCCGCTGAAAAAAAATATGTTTTAAAAAATCCACAAGTCATGTGGTCCCTGAAAAAATATGTTTTAAAAAATCCACAAGTCATGTGGTCCCTGAAAAAATATGTTTTAAAAAATCCACAAGTCATGTGGTCCCTGAAAAAATATTCTTTAAAAGATCCACACCACATGTGGTCCCTGAAAAATATTCTTTAAAAAATCCACGCCATGTGTTGGTCCCTGAAAAAATATTCTTTAAAAAATTTACGCCTTGTGTTGGTTCCTGAAAAAATTATTCTTTATGAATTCTAAGTTAGTTAAATATTCCTTCTTTATTTATTTTATTTTTTCTGTGATACACCACGATAAAAACCATGTCATGTTTATAAATTAATCATAATCAAATTACATTCCTTGTTCTGGCATTTTGCATATATAACCACTTGATTTCTTTTTCTTATTTGATAATCCACAACTGTTTCAATGATGAAAGAAAAAAAAAGAGAATAAAATATAGAAAAGATTATTTGTCAAAGACAATCAAGTCATTTTATTTCTACAAAAAAATGCAAATTACATTTTTCAACATTTTGATTGAGAGCGGGAGATGAAAAAGGGAAAAAATGTAGCACTTTGGTTTCATTCCCTTTGATAATCAATATTCGTTGTATGCAAATCATCAGTCATTCCTTTAGGCAAATACCAGAAGATATTCGCTAGTTGAACTGTAGCAAAAAAAAAAAAAAAAAACAAATGGCGAATAAAATGCACATTTGAAACATTGGAAGCGAAATAAAAGGAAGAAGGAATCAAATCTTTAGAACTCAAAGGACGAGATTTAAATCACACACACATATGCACCATTTATCTCCTGCCATCGAAAAAAAGAATAATAAAAAATAAATCTGTCCTCAAGTGACATGCATATTATTGACAAAAGAGTTTGAAAATTTAAGCTCTCAAAGGAGCAGATTTATTCCCTAAGGGAATGTATAAGAAATTGAAATTGGAATTATTAAGAAGTTATGTCCCCAAACTTTATTATTTATAATATTTTCTGACTGCATACATTTCTAACGAATTCAATAGATTTTCACCAACACCACAATAATTTTATAATTCATGGAAACGAAGTTTTCCTACAAAAAGTCACACTCTTATATTGAATTTTTTTATAATCTCCCTCATATAGCTTCCACTTTTGTCTCATCTTGACCTTTTTCTTCAAACACATCCATTCAAATACATTATTGTATTTGAATTACCACAATTCAAGGAATTTTTTTATTGCATGCAATTGAATTTTTTGTGATATTGATTGTCGTTGTTCTTTTTTGTAGCTTCCGTCAGATAACTTCATCATCATCAGACAGTCGGACAGTCAGTGGTGAAGCGGCATGATGCTTTGATTCATTCATATAAATCAATTTAAACAAATCAGTCATATTTTGCCGTCCGAAGCCAACTACCAGTGTGATAAAGAATTACAAATTTTTTTTAAAAGAAAAAAAAAATAATAATAATAATAATAAATAAAAATAAATTATAGAAAAAAAATCGAAAACCTCGCTTAGAGGCATTTTTTTTGTATAGAAAACAAAATTCGAAGACCTCGTTTAGAGGCATTTTTTTTCATATAGAAAAAAATCGGTAGCCTCGTTTAGAGGCATTTTTTTTTGTATAGAAAAAAATCTGAAGCCTCGCTTAGAGGCATTTTTTCGTATAGAAAAAAATTTGAAGGCCTCGTTTAGAGGCATTTTTTCGTATAGAAAACAAAATTTGAAGGCCTCGTTAGAGGCATTTTTTCGTATAGAAAACAAAATTTGAAGGCCTCGTTTAGAGGCATTTTTTTCGTATAGAAAAAAATTCGGAGGCCTCGGTACGAGGCATTTTTTTCGTATAGAAAAAAATTCGGAGGCCTCGGTACGAGGCATTTTTTTCGTATAGAAAAAAATTCGGAGGCCTCGTTTAGAGGCATTTTTTTCGTATAGAAAAAAATTCGAAGGCCTCGTTTAGAGGCATTTTTTTCGTATAGAAAAAAATTCGAAGGCCTCGTTTAGAGGCATTTTTTTCGTATAGAAAAAAATTCGAAGGCCTCGTTTAGAGGCATTTTTTTCGTATAGAAAAAAATTCGAAGGCCTCGCTTAGAGGCATTTTTTTCGTATAGAAAAAAATTCGAAGGCCTCGCTTAGAGGCATTTTTTTCGTATAGAAAAAAATTCGAAGGCCTCGCTTAGAGGCATTTTTTTCGTATAGAAAAAAATTCGAAGGCCTCGCTTAGAGGCATTTTTTTCGTATAGAAAAAAATTCGAAGGCCTCGTTTATAGGCATTTTTTTCGTATAGAAAAAATTCGAAGGCCTCGTTTAGAGGCATTTTTTCGTATAGAAAAAAATTCACTAGCCTCGTTTAGAGGCATTTTTTTCGTATAGAAAAAAATTCACTAGCCTCGTTTAGAGGCATTTTTTTCGTATAGAAAAAAATTCACTAGCCTCGTTTAGAGGCATTTTTTTCGTATAGAAAAAAATTCACTAGCCTCGTTTAGAGGCATTTTTTTCGTATAGAAAAAAAATTCGCTAGCCTCGTTTAGAGGCATTTTTTTCGTATAGAAAAAAATTCGCTAGCCTCGTTTATAGGCATTTTTATACCCTTCCCCACATTGTGGTACAGGGTATTTTGTATTTGTGCATATGTTTGTAACAGGCAAAAGGAATCGAGATAGACCCATGGTTCCTTTTGAGAATATGCATAGAATCACTTTCTGAGTCGATTTATGTATGTTTGTCCGTCTGTCTGTCCGTCCGTCCTTGTATTTTTGTGAACAAAGTACAGGTCGCATTTATGATCGGATTTGGATGAAATTTGGCACAGCTCACTTATTTGGCCAAAGGGCGAACCACCCTATTGAAATTGGGAAAAATCGGTTAAGATTTAGATATAGCTCCCATATATATTTTTGTCCGATTTTATGTAAATGGTGCACCAAAGTCCCTATATATCCTTCGATTTGCACGAAATGAATTGAGTCTATAACAATGTGTGTTAAATTTCGTGAAAATCGGTTTAGATTTAGATATAGCTCCCATATATATTTTCGTCCAATTTTATGTAAATGGTGCGCCAAAGCCCCTATTTTGCACGAAATTTGGCACAGCGTACTGAATTAAGCTTAGAATGATGTGTGCTAAGTTTCGTGAAAATCGGTTCAGATTTAGATATAGCTCCCATATATATTTTTGTCTGATTTAAGGTAAGTGGTGCACCAAAGTCCCACAATATCTTTCGATTTGCACGAAATTTGGTACAGCGTACTGAATAAAGTCTACAATGATGTGTGTTCAGTTTCGTGAAAATCGCGTCAGATTTAGATATAGCTCCCATATATATATTCGTCCGATTTAAGGTAAGTGGTGCACCAAAGTCCCTCAATATCATTCGATTTGCACGAAATTTGACACAGCGTACTGAATTAAGCCTAGAATGTTACGTGCTAAGTTTCGTGAAAATCGGTTCATATGTAGATATAGATCCCGTGTATATATTCGTCCGATTTAAGGTAAATGGTGTACCAAACTCCCTAAATATTAACACTACATTTTGCACAACGTATCAAATAGAGACTTGAATGACGTTATTGCGTTTGGTTGAAATTGATACAGATGCAGCCATAGCTTCCATATGTATTTCGAACGGGTGTCTGATTGAAATTAAATTGTTAACAGTGCGGCGTATCGATTAGCGTGTATCAATTTTGCTATAAATTGTTTTACATAAATTTGTCCCATGGTACGCAGGCGACTCTAAATCGGCCTGAATGAAATTAGATTTATCATAGGTTGCAGAATGGCATGGGTATTTTCCTTCGAGGGAACATTGGCATACAATTGTGTTGATACATATGTACAATATACCCAAAGTGGTGAAGGGTATCATATAGTCGGCCCAGTCCGACTTTACTTCTTTCCTCACTGGTTTTTTGTAGGATTAACCCATACAATATGCACGTTCTTTTAGATTGGAATATTTTTTCGGAAATGATCCTCAAAATAGACGTAGAGGTTGTAAAGAATATGTTCTCATATATCATCCTCTAGATAGATACGGATTTAAAAAAAAATTGATGATCCCACAATAGACTTGGCTTTTTTAATGATTATATTGCCATAAAAAATATGGATTTAGTTAAATAATATATTTCGGGACCCTGGTTATTTATTTCATTTTCCAATTGCATATCCCAAAATATTAATGGTAATCCACGTAGTGATCCCAATTCGCCAACAATAACAATACACCACCTACCATGTGGCTATTGTATACGACTGATATCCTATTCAATTCAATACCATTCCATTCCATTCGATTCATTTCAATTTGACACAATTCATGATTTATTGCGCCGTTTTGCATTCATTCAATCGTTCGGTCCGTCGTTCGTTTGTTATTAATAAGCAATTTGTAAACAGTTTTATTTGTTCTCAAAACATTTCGCTTTATTTTTCGATTTTTTTCCAATTTTTTGTTATTTATTGGCCATTGTTTACTATTTACAATATTGATTGTAATTGTTTTTCAATATTTTTTTTTCTCATTTTACTCTTTTCTCTTCTTTTTTCCAGGTAAGACGATGTGCTGTTAATTGTTTGGCTTTTTTTCAAATCGACAAATAAAAACTATATTGTTCGCAAAAGCGCTTTTTGTAAGTAGTAGCTAATGACGTCTATTGTTGTATTCAAATATACATTTATTATTAGGGATGTAAAGTCACTAATGAGAATAGTCGTATTGAAAAACAGGCGATCCAAAAAAGTAAAATTAAAAAAATATATGGTATATAATCTAATCTCATATATTGGGTCTCTGTCAAGCAGTGTTGCCAAAACTTTGTCATTAAAAAATGCTAGATTTTGTTTAAAAAAATGCTAGAAAGTGCTAAAAAATTTAAAAAAATGCCAAATAAAAGTGCTAAAAAGTTTATAGAAGGAATTTCGCTTAAAGCTAATAATGAAATCTGCATTTCTTAAAAGTTGCTTGCAAACCCTGGAAATAATCACCTGATATCCTATTTATTCATAACCAGAATACAATTTTATGTCGATATAGCCATGTATATATAGCTCGCAATATTGAAGACAGATCTTTGAAATTCTGCACACATTGCGTGGTATTGAAAATGGGATATATTCGAATTAGCTATAATTATATATTTTGGATTTTCATTGGAAACAATTAAAAAAGTGCCAGCCGGTGTTGCTGACAGATATATACCCCCATCTTATGGTTTGCGGAGGTGTTAGCTTTACATAAGAAATATGTTTTTATCAAAGAAGTTTCGGATTTAATGTTGATAAAATTTTATAAACTACTGGGTCCAATCTTCGGAATTGATACAGGGTTGGTATAGATAATATACCAATGCAATAATAATTCGCCTGATATTGCAAATTTTGACCATTCGTGGGGGACGTACCAGAAGGAGTGGACAAATGGGTCCCATATTTGGAAATAATGTAGACTAATTTAATCTAGACTAATTTACAAATATTGAAAATTTTGATCATTTGTGGGTAAGGTATCAGAAAAAGTGGACCAATGGTTCCCATCTTCGGACTTGATCTAGGTTTAGTAAATAGGTTGTGCAAGGTTTGGTTCAAATCGGACATTCCATTCGCCTGATATTGGATTTACTAATATTGACAATTTTGAACATTTGTGGGGGAGGTGCCAGAAGGAGTGGACCAATGGGTCCCATCTTAAAATTTCATCTATTCTTTGTAAAGGTAATAGATTGTGCAAAGTTTGGTTCAGATCGGACAGTCCATTAGCCATTTTGAAACGGATTTGGTCCAAAGAAACATGGGGTCTAAAACCAATATTTCGACGAGGCACATTTTCACCGTGTCAAAATATATATATATATATACCCTCATTAGCCATAAGGCTGAGGGTATAAAAAATCTGCCTACCAAACCTCAATTATTGTGTTGTTTGATGACTTTAGGCACGTTATTCAACCGAATTGATTTTAATTTGATATTTTGGATTCTCATTAGGCTGGGAATATCCATACCAACTATCAATATTGGGCCGTGTTTCGGGGTAGCCTCCAAAGAGTGGTCGGGGACAATTTTTAATAGAATTGATTGTAATATCACATTGCGCGTAGGCTTCGGAGGCTGGCTTAAAGTACCGACCCATTTTCGGTATTTTGAGGGGTTTAGCCGTATTCTCTGGGCCCTGTAGGGTAGAAAATATTTATGCCGACAATTTCTATATTTGATCATATACTCCATATACAATTTCCGTCCGATTTTTAAATCCTTTTCCCACCGAAGAGGCTGTAATTTAAAAAATATATTTGTCGAAATTTTTCGAAGTTGGTCCATTTTTTGACATAGCTCCCATATAAAGTGGGGCGTGACCAATTTTTGGTACTATGAAGTGGCTATAATTTGACATTCTATAATTTAGGTTCATGATTGTTTTTTTTTTTTTATTTTCCCAAATAAACAACCTAATACCAGACAATGTCACAGTCACCATATGGAGTACCGAACCATGTTTTAAGAAAATTTTAATAAACTACGTGGCGCAGGGTGGTGTTAAACATGGTGTTTATAACAATTTCGGCCGTGTCGGGTTTTTTTACTTGTTCGCAGATATACTGCCACTTTTTTAACATTAAAAATAAAGCTCATAGCGTGAAACATAAAAAATTCAATAGGTCTAAGTGGAATCGAAAAACGGCAAATTTTTTGGTATAAAAATTTGAAAATATCCAGAAAAAATTTTTTGCTAGATCAATTTTTTTGGTGCTAACGAGTTTAAAAATTTAGCACTAAAAATGGCAACACTGCTGTCAAGACATGTTGGACTATTTTCCCAATGCCAAACCGAAATATTATTTTGTTGAACCATGGTTCTAAACTTCGTCTACAATATACCAATATTTTTAATTATAGAATTATTAGTATATTATTGTAAAATTTTGTTCTGTATTTTTGGAAAAAATCTACATCTGATAGTGGAGGCTATAAAAAACCAATGTGTCATATGGCAGCCTAAAAGTATACACCACACATTTTCAAATCTACGGCTATTGTAGAGCCTGAAAAATATTTTTTTATAAAATCCAAGCCTATTGTATTTTTTTCAAATCCACGCCTATTGTAGACCCTGAAAAATATTTTTA
This sequence comes from Musca vetustissima, assembly GCF_032173495.1. Taxonomy (NCBI): domain Eukaryota; kingdom Metazoa; phylum Arthropoda; class Insecta; order Diptera; family Muscidae; genus Musca; species Musca vetustissima. Next base: position 95,317 of record NW_026889133.1, read on the forward strand.
TAAAAATCTTCGCCTATATGTTTTAAATCCAGGCCTGTTGTAAAGCCTGAAAAATATATTTTTTAATTATCCATGCCTATTGTAGACCCTGAAATATATATTTTTTAAATAAAATCTTCGCCTATTGTATGTCGTGAAATCTTAATATATAAAAGAGCTTAGTGTTAAGTGAGTGAGGGAGTGACTGACAGACGAAAAGGCTAAAGCTAGAAATTTTGAGTTTGGGTTGTTGTTGGTGTGTACGCGTGAGATAAGACTGGGTTTTTAGGAAAATCGAACTAGAACGGTACGGTACAGTAGGTAGGCGAAAGGGAAGAGCTAGAATTCTTAAATTTGGAATGCGGATCACTGATGGAAAGTTAGAAACATGTACAAAAGGGTTTTTGAAAATTCGACCTATAAGTGTACTAAAAGTACTAAACATTACTAAATTTAGTTCTAATTGTATATATATTGAACATATATAGCTAGAATCTTGAAATTTTATATAGAATACAGGTTGGGAAGTAATGTTGATGTATGGAAATGGTTTAAGAAATTCGTACTTATGTGTATAAAAAGTACAAAATGGTACTAAATTTGGTACTATGTGTATTTAGTTGAGTGTATAGGGATGGAATGCTGAAAATTGGAATTGGTATTACTATAGGAGTACATGATTGAGGTATCATTAAAAAATCGTACTTATGTGTACGAAAAGTACTAAATGGTACTAAATTTGGTGCATGTTGGATTTAGGTGAACGGATAAAGCTAGAGTCTTCAAATTGAAAATTGGAGTATAGGATTGAGGTAGTTTAAGAAATTCGTACTTACTGGTACGAAATGTTCTATATGGTACTAAATTTAGTACAATTTGGATTTTGCTTGAAAGGATAGAGCTGAAAACCTGAAATTTGGAATTAAGATTACTGTTGAAGATTGAGCTATAGACACACCTTTGGAAATTCGCATTTATGCCTACGGAAAGTACTAAACGGCACTAAATTTGGTACAATTTGGATTTATGTGAACGGGTGATCTGGAAACCTAAAATTTTAAATAATGGTTGCTTTTGGAATATAGAATTGATATTTGGAAGGATAGTACTTATCTGTCCTAAGTGGTAATATATTTGGTACAACTTAATTATGTGTGATCGGATAAAGCTGGACTCCAGAATTTTCGAATAAAAATTCCTCTTGCAGTGTAGGAGAAAAAGTACTAACTGGTACCAAATGGTTTACAAATTATTTTTGAGTGAACGGATAGGGTTGAGATCCTGAAATTTTGAATTAATATAACAGCTTGAGTGCTGGGAAATTCGCAATACGTGCACCAAAATTGTACTAAATTTGTTACAATTTAGATTTGAGTGAACGGATAGAGATGGAAAACATAAATTTGGAATGAAAGATTACAGAATTAAGGTAGTATTGGAGTTACGTACTTATGGATACGAGAAGCACTAAATGGTACACACAATTCGTTTTGTGGATAGAGCTGAGATCCATAAATGTGCACTTAATGTTATTATTGGAATGCATGACTGAGGTAGTTTTGGAAATTCGTACTTTTGGGTACGAAAAGCACAACATAGGTTGGTAGGAAAAGCACATAATGGTAGGAAATCTGGTATAATTTGTTTTTTAATGAACATATAAAGCTGGTATTTTTAAATTTGTTTACTAATGTGTACTAAATTTGGTACAATTTGAACCGATAGAGATGGAATCCTGAAACTTGGATTTATGATACTTATTATTTTATAATGACTTTTTTCTTGATAAGCGGGAATAAAAGGCAGTTATTACGTTCCGAGTAACCACATTTGAACCGGTCAACAGGGCAATAATTTGATCCGATATGTAAAGGATGCTATAACTTAAAACAAACAAATTGTGGTGCACCACTCAGAATTGGCCTTCGTTGTTCAAGTCACCACATGCCCAGTTGTTCCGAATAATCCGTTGATCATTTGTTTCGAATGCGAAACGCATCACATTATGGTGGGTATGTAGTATTTTTCTCTATTGTAACTTGATAAGTGTGTAAAGGGCACAAAAACGTCAAAAAAAAGTGGTGCACTACTCAGAATTGCCCGCCTACGTTGCTCAAGTCACCACATGACCAGTTTTTCCAAATAAACCGATGATCACTTGCATTGAATTGATTTGTCCATAAAATAATATATAAACTCTCAAAAAAAAAAATTTCTTTAAAAAATCAAAATCGATTACAAAGGCTATAAAAAACCAATGTGTTATATGCCAGCCTAAAAGTATACAACACACATTGACAGCGGACTTCTTTTATTTTATTATATCGCATTGATGAAATACAATTTTATAAATAAATTTAAATTTTTATTTATTCGTACGAAATGTCATGACTACATTCAATAATAATGCTTTTATTTATCACTCGATTATTCTGGTGAATTGGAATATCTGTCTGTATATATATATATATATATTACAAGTGCGTATTATCAATGCAAATTGAATTATCCTGTTGAAAAGAATTTGTTGCATTCAAAATTATAAAAACAGTTTCTTTTCACAGAAATTCCCATTAAATGTTTGCTGTCAATAATGCCATTATATTGGAAAATAAATAAAATATTCCTTGAATAAAAAAAATAATAATACGGATAAAAATGACTTCAATTGTATCGGCATGGTATTATATTTTAAAATAAAAACTGTATCATTAATTCAAAATCTTACATACTTTTTTCCTTTTAAAAGTGGTCAACAATTAATATATAATAAACAATTAATATAATCCATTTTTCTATTACATAAAAATTTTTTATATGACTAGCGGGCCCGGCAAACGTTGTCTTGCCTTAAAAATATTGTAGGGAAATAATTTTCAGTATTTCAGATTTGTTTTTCGTTTTGCTTTTTTTTTATTCATACTTGCATAAACAATTTTTCTGGGTAAGAGATATATTTCGCCTTATACCGATTTTGATCGTTACATTTGAAGCTATAGCACTCACGCAATAAATTTAAATAATGTCATAGCGTACTGAACTGAGTCTAGAATAATGATGCACTAAGTTTCGTAAAAATCGGTTCAAATTTAGATATACGTGCCATATATAGTTTCGTTTGATTTTATGTAAATGATGCACCAAACCCCCTATATATTTTTTCGATTTGCATGAAATTTGTCATAGCGTACTGAACTTAGTCTAGAATTATATGTGCTAAGTTTCGTGAAAATCGGTTCAGATTTTGTATATAGCTGCTATATACATTTTCTTCCGGTTTCAGGTCAATTGGGCAATAAAGACCCAAAGTTTGTACGTTAATTTCTGGAAAGTTACGTTGAAATCGGTTCATATTTAGATATAGCTCGACACGAAATTTTACACTACGTATCAAATTGACTCTTGAATGACGTTATTACGTGTTGTTGAAATTAGCGCAGATGCAGACACAGCTTTCATATATATTTCAAACGGGTGTCTGATTGAGATTAAATTTTGAGGAGTGCGGCCTACCGAATAGCGTGTATCAAGTTTGCTCTACATCGATTTACTTAAATTAGTCCCATTGCACTCAAACGACTCTAAACTTTCCAGAATGAAATGAAATTTACCATAGGTTCCAGAAACGCATAAAGACCACATATTCAAGTTCGTTCAATTTTATGAAAATGTTCTTTCGAAAAGATGACGTCTGTTAGGAGACATATGTAGAATATACCCAATGTGGTGAAGGGTATCATATAGTCGGCCTCGTCTGACTTTACTTCTTTCCTTACTGGTTTTACCTTCTAATTGAATTCGTATTTCGCAGTAAGTTTATATTTTGGATGATAATTGTGTTGAAAATGTACCTAACAATATTCACGAAAGCTTCCGAATAGACCCCATACAATGATACTCCACATTATTCGATGCGTTCGGAAGTTTGGCCAACGGTACCCGCAATATTCGGCATTTTGGGGAGCTTCTCTTAGCAAAAATTATCTCCTTAGCAAAAATTATCAATATTGGTCCAAGTTTCCAGATAGCCCCCATATATGGTATTCCCCTTTGTTCGGCATTCTCTCATGTGGTGTCAAATTTCACATTATAGTAGCTGCAATATGTCATTACGGGATATTAGGTCCATGCTTTGATATAGCTCCTACATTCATTTCATTTCCATTTTCGGAATTATAAAGACGTTGACTGGATGGATGTTAGAATTAGAATTCTCTGAATGGACACAACCTCGATTCCGAATGTCTTCGTATTTTCAATTCTTGCATTTGCCCAAAAAAAATCGTGAATTTTTCGGAAAATGTGTACATTCAATGATATACTTCTGAATTATTTTTTTGTATTCTCACCTCAAATATTTTCAATACAATGACAATCCAAATAAAAAAATAAAATATGTTTGTACATATTTTGAAAATTTTTAAAAAAATTGACAAATCATGGCTTAAAATATGTTTGTACATATTTTGAAAATTTTTAAAAAAATTGACAAATCATGGCTTAAAAGATTGATACGCTACCAATTTCGCCCAAAATATCTTCAAATAACAAAAACGAAGGGGTCCAATCAAAATAGATCGATACTAAATTCGTGGAAATGCAAATATGCTCCATAATATTTGTTTTTGCAAATTTTTCGCGCTTTTCGATTTTTTCTCACCTTTTTTAAACCTTCCCTGAAGCTCCACGAATATTTCAAGACTAAGATAAGAAAAATCCGTTCAGCCGTTCTTGAGTTTTAGGGAGACTAACGAACAGCAATTCATTTTTATATACATATATATATATGGTTGCGTATTCTTAACGACATAATGTATACGCACAATTGTATATGTTCTGTTAATTTCATACAACAATACCCGGCGCAGCTCATTTGATTTTCCGCAAACTTTTAATTGATATCTAACAAATATAATTATTTTCAAAAACTTCTCATATCCATTTCCCTTCAATATGTTTCATTTCCCTTCAAGGAAGTTTCTAAATAAACTAACATTTAGGAAAGATAACTAAGCATGTATTTTCTAATGGCATGATATTTCTGTCTGCCTGCCAGCTTGCCTCAAGCCTCAAATTAATGTCAATTTTGCAAATTCTAGTCATTTGTATTATTTTGTCATAGATTTTTTTTTTGCAAAAGATCGTAGAATGAAACTATTCTGCAAGTATGTGAGTGGGTATGTATGTATGTGTGTGCGTGTGTTGTTTCAATGATTACATTCGTAATTAACTGTGGTTTCGACTTCTTCTTTCAAGACGACAACGACGACGAAGGCAATGATAACTAAAGGCGAGTTGTCCCAGTGCTCGTTACCAAGAAATGTGTCTTTGGCAACAATTTGCATTTTTGTTGGTTTTTTGTTTTGTTTTCCAACTTTTCGAATTTTCCTAATGGTAATGACGATGCTAATGGCAATGGTGAGGATTGCAGATTTTGTATTCTAATGTGAATACAAAAGGGGTCGAGAATGTGAATGTTAAGAATACAAGTGAGGAGTTTTTTCTTAAATCGATCAATGATTCCTTCTTCGGGGAGAATTAGATAAACAGTGGGAAGTGTTTTATTTTTGCAAATGTTTTTTTAAAAAAATTACACCTATTGTAGCCCCTCAAACATTTTTTTAATTCATGCCTTCCACGTATATTGTAGACCCTGAAAAATATTTTTTAAAATACAACGCCCATTGCAGACCCTGAAAAAACATTATATTTAAATAAACGCCCATTGCAGACCCTGCAAAATATTTTTAAATAATCCACTCCTATTGTACTGAAAAAAATTTAAAATAATCCACCCCTATTGTACTGAAAAATATTTTTAAATAATCCACGCCTATTGTACTGAAAAATATTTTTAAATAATCTACCCCTATTGTACTGAAAAATATTTTTAAATATTCCAAGTCTATTGTACTGAAAAATATTTTTATTTTTTAAATCCACGCCTATTGTACAGTTTGAGAAATATATATTTTTAATAATCCATGCCTATTGGAGATCCTGAAAAATATTATATAAAAATCCATGCCGATCGTAGAACCTGGAAAATATTTTTTTTAATCCACTCCTATTGTAGATCTGTGCCTATTGTCGACCCTGTGCCTTTTTTCGACCCTGAAAATATTTATACCCTACACAACTATGTTGTCAGGATATTATAGCTTTGTGCAGCCCCAAGAGTTTGTAACGCCGCGAAATATTGGTCCCAGACCCACCTTTAAGTATACTGATCATATTTCGATTAGCTGAGTCGATCTAGACATGTGTGTCCGTCCGTCCGTCTGTCCATTCTAATTTTGCATGTAAGATGTGTTCTGATCAATACCGACCCCTATTGTTGTTGGTAAAGATCGGTTAATATTTAGGGCATGAAATGGACCAAATACTTAATTTGTGTCATTTTTTCTGGTCGCTCTAGAGGCCGCAGTTATGGTCCGAACATCGTGAAATCTTACATGTAAAAGAGGATCGGGCCAAAGAATAAGTATAGTTGTTTTGATAAAGATCGGTCAATATTTAGCGGGTCAAATGGACCCTGACTTTTGTGTGTAAAATTACAAAATTTTTATTCTGGGGTGTATATACTTTGCTCCTGAAGGACATATACCCGAGAAGTTGATAGTATATCCAAGAGGAGAGATTGACCTTTAAATTGATACCAATTATATGCCTGTATGTACTCTGATGTGGGAGTTACACGTAAATATTTACAGATGCTTACGTATTCATATTATTATTATTTAGTATAGCGCAGATCGCTTTGAAATTTTCTATGAGTATCCAGTTCTGGCCAAGCACAACGCCTATAATTTTCGGTGATGATCACATATTAATATTGGGATGAAGTGGACCGAAAACTTCTTTTTTTTTTGTGTGTTTTTCGAGTCGATCTATAGGCCACAATTGAAAGCTGAACAACCCACGGTGAAAGAAATCTGCAAAAGTAATTAGAAGAAATGTACTGAAAATATATAATATTTGTTGATCTCTATTCGGTCAGGAGGGTGCAAATATCCACGCCTCATATGACGCCTGAAAAAGTGATCCTTTAAAAAAATCCACGCCGCATATGACGCCTGAAAAAGTGATCCTTTAAAAAAATCCACGCCGCATATGACCCCTGAAAATAATATTCTTTAAAAACTCCACGCCTCATATGACTGACCCCTGAAAATAATATTCTTTAAAAACTCCACGCCTCATATGACTGACCCCTGAAAATAATATTCTTTAAAAAATCCACGCCTCATATGACTGACCCCTGAAAAAAATATTCTTTAAAAAAATCCACACCTCATATGACGCCTGAAAAAGTTATCCTTTAAAAGAATCCAAGCCTCATATGACCTCCGAAAAAAAATATTCTTTAAAAAATCCACGCCTCATATGACTGACCCCTGAAAAAAATATTCTTTAAAAAAATCCACGCCTCATATGACTGACCCCTGAAAAAAATATTCTTTAAAAAAATCCACCCCTCATATGACGCCTGAAAAAGTTATCCTTTAAAAGAATCCAAGCCTCATATGACCTCCGAAAAAAAATATTCTTTAAAAAAATCCACGCCTCATATGACTGACCCCTGAAAAAAATATTCTTTAAAAAAATCCACGCCTCATATGACTGGCCCCTGAAAATAAAATATTTTTAAAAAAATCCACGCCTCATATGACCCCTGAAAAAGTTATCCTTTAAAAAATCCAAGCCTCAAATGACTGACCCCTGAAAAAATATGCTTTAAAAAATCCAAGCCTCAAATGACTGACCTCTGAAAAAATATTCTTTAAAAAATCAACGCCTCAGATGACTGACCCCTGAAAAAAATATTCTTTAAAAAATCCACGCCTCATATGAATGACCCCTGAAAAAAATATTCTTTAAAAAAATCCACACCTCATATGACGCCTGAAAAAGTTATCCTTTAAAAGAATCCAAGCCTCATATGACCTCCGAAAAAAAATATTCTTTAAAAAATTCACGCCTCATATGACTGACCCCTGAAAATAATATTCTTTAAAAAATCCACGCCTCATATGACTGACCCCTGAAAAAAATATTCTTTAAAAAAATCCACACCTCATATGACGCCTGAAAAAGTTATCCTTTAAAAGAATCCAAGCCTCATATGACCTCCGAAAAAAAAAATATTCTTTAAAAAATCCACGCCTCATATGACTGACCCCTGAAAAAAATGTTTTTTAAAAAATCCACGCCTCATATGACCCCTGAAAAAGTTATCCTTTAAAAAATCGAAAAAAAATATTCTTTAAAAAAAGCCACGCCTCTATAAGGCCAGGAAAAAAATTGTTTAAAAAAAATTCACGCCTCTATAAGGTCTGAAAAAAATATTCTTTAAAAAATCAACGCCTCTTCTATGGCTGGAAAAAATATTCTTTAAAAAATTCACGCCTCATATGACTGACCCCTGAAAAAAATATTCTTTAAAGAATCCACGCCTTTTATTGACCCTGAAAAAATTTTCTTTAAAAAATCCAGGATAATTCCTGAAAAACTATTCTTTAAAAAATCCACGCTTTAGATCTTTGATAGTCCTTAATTTCCCAATACACACATATCTGATACCATTCACTTGAATAAATAATATCAATTCTAACGCGGCATCATTAGAGCTACTAACCGCAGTTCTTTAACAAATTAGGTTACATGCAGCATGTCATCCATTAGATTTGTCTGTGTATTGGTAGGGATTGTGGTTTTGTGTTCGGATGTATGTGCCTGGCGAGGGTATGTCGGGGTTATTTTCATTTGCTCATTTGCATAAATTTGTTTTCTCATTTTAAATTGCTAATCAAAGATGCATGACAATTTCGAATATATGACAAGAGACGGCGGGGGGACGTTAGTAAGGGACGATACATTTCGATTTATAATTTGATTTATTTGGTGTGGTTTTAAATTGTGTGTTCATTCAATATTTTACAATTTAAGTGGCATGACATTTATTCCACTATACGTATACGTTATGTGGATTGTATGACAGCAGCACGTATACTCACCGGTGCATTTCAGTCCTGTTGAAAATACACACCCTAAAGGTGTTAGAAGTCAAATGGTGCATAATTCGTTTACACTGAACCACTTTATGTCCCAATGATTATCTGTTTCAAATTCATAGAAATTGTTGGCAAGGATATGCCATTGAATATTCTTGGAATTCTGGTGATAAGATTAGCAGCAACCAATACTATGAAGTGATACAGGGAATTATAATCTTTATTTAAATGACCAGCAATTTCAAAGAATCCAAATCACATTTAGCTTGGGAGTAGAGTAAAGGGAAGATACAATTTTCACAGTATTAGTTTCAGAAATGAATGGATGTTAATTAACATCCTAACTTCCCGCCCAAACAACTATTTTACCTCCATCACGCTTAATAGAGAATAACAAATCAATAACAACGGACTTACCTAGAATAATACATGGAATTTTAACGAATAGTTTTCATTTAAAGATGCGATAAGAAATTCAATTTAATATTTGAATGCTAAAAGGATATAAAAAAAATAAAAGACCACACATACACACTCTCAGCGATATACCAGGAAGCCTTATGCAGCAAAGCGACACAGCTATAGTAGACAGTTGTATATGTATGTGTAAAACAATTGTTGGCATCAATTCACACACACACATACATTCACCCACCCACGATATGGACGACAAGGAAATGAGAAATGAAGAACTCTAACGACATACACAACGGATGCAAAATTCTTTCAACCATGGCTGGGTAGTTGTATTGTCGGATGGTTGGTTGGATAGCTGGTTGGCTGACTGGCGGGCTGGCTGGCAAGGAAGATACATGTTTGACACATTGCAATAACTGAACATAACTTGACGGTATTCAACTGATGGACAGTTTTTTGTTATATGAACAACAACAACAAAAATACTGAACCTGGTGAAGGATGATGTGAATTCATGCAATACACAACTCAAATGACGATGATACGAATGATGATGCTCAGATGGAAATGCACACACCCACCCAAGTTTACACCCGAATCAATTTACAACTGCTATTGTTCGACTTTTAATAGCTTTGAATTGAATATATAAATTCCAATCGTTTTCAGAAAATGTTTTACAAAAGTAAGGAGCTTAGAAAAAATATTAACTAAATCATTAATAACAATTTTCTTAAAAACGTTAAGATTATTGTCCTTTAAAAATAAGCTTTTTAAAAAATTCACGACTCATATGGCGCCTGAAAAAAAAATATCATATTCTTTAAAAACTCCATGCCTTATAGTCCCTAAAAAATACTTTTTTTATATAAAATGCACCCCTCATATGGCCCCGAAACAATATTTATTAAAAAAATCCAGATATGATCACTTAAAAATATGCCTTAGAAAATGCACGCCTCGTATGGCCCTGAACAAATGTTAGGTTGACGAAAAAGAAATCCATTAGGCCGGTCGTCGAAAATGTCGATAAAATCGAGGAAATTATCTAAGCTGGATTCAAAAAGAAGCTCGATGTTTGTGTGTCAAACCAACTAAAACAAAAAAAAAAACAAAATAGGATGAATCGAATTTCCATCTGCGAAGCCATGGCCAAAGGGAATGAGATATCCCATTTCTGAAATGGACGGTGACTGGAGATGAGAAATTGATCACATACGATAACCCTGTATGAAAACGAAAACCCGACGAAAACGTGGTCTAAAGAGCGTTGAAACACCTCAATCGGTGGCTAAACCAGGACTAACGGTCAGGAAGGTTCTGCTATGTATTTGGTGGGACTGGAAGGGATTTATTTGTTATGTGTTGCTTCCATATGGCCAAACGCTAAATTCTGATCACTACTGTCAACAACTGGACCGTTGGAAGATAGAAATTGACCAGAAATGGCCAGAATTGGCCAACAGGAGAGGATCTACAGTGACTCGCCAGAAACTTCGGGAGTTTGATTGGGATGTTTTAATGCAACCACCATACTGTCCGGACTTGACGCCAAGCAATTATCATCGTTTTCTTGTATTGCAAAATATCTTAAATGATAAAAAATTGGTACCTAGGGATGATTGTGAAAATCGACTTTTATTTTTTTATTTATTTATTTTTTTTTTTTTTTTATTTGAAGAAATCATTTAACAAAACGGATATTCCGAAGCATGTTAAATAAAGTATAAAAATAATGGATTTATTTTTCCCAACGTAATATTTGTTTTTAATGCACGCCACATATGGCGCCTCAAAAATTATTATTTAAAAAATCCGAGTACCCATTTTAGACCCTGAAAATATTTTTTAAAGCTTCCCTGAAAGACCCTCAAAATATTTTTAAAGCTTCCCTGAAAGACCCTGAAAATATTTTTTAAAGCTTCCCTGAAAGACCCTGAAAATATTTTTTAAAGCTTCCCTGAAAGAACCTGAAAATATTTTTTAAAGCTTCCCTGAAAGACCATGAAAATATTTAAAGCATCCACGCCTATTATAGACACTGAAAATATTTAAAGCATCCACGCCTATTATAGACCCTGAAAATATTTTTTAAAGCATCCACACCTATTTTAGATCCTGAAAAACTAGTCTTTAAAAAATACACGCCTTATATGGCCCCTAAAAAACTAGTCTCTAAAAAATCCACGCCTTATATGGCCCCTAAAAAACTAGTCTCTAAAAAATCCACGCCTTATATGGCCCCTAAAAAACTAGTCTCTAAAAAATCCACGCCTTATATGGCCCCTAAAAAACTAGTCTCTAAAAAAACCACGCCTTATATGGCCCCTAAAAAACAAGTCTCTAAAAAATCCACGCCTTATATGGCCCTAAAAAACCACGCCTTATATGGCCCCTAAAAAATTCACGCCTTATATGGCCCCTAAAAAACTATTCTCTAAAAAATCCCCGCCTTATATGGCCCCTCAAAAAAATCCACGCCTTATATGGCTCTCAAAAAATCCATGCCTATTGAAGTACTCTGAAAAAAATATTCTTAAAAAATCTACTCTTAAAAAATCTGCTCTTAAAATTGTTCCTAAAAATCTACACCTATTGAAATACTCTTTAAAATATTCTTTAGAAAATCCACGCCTATTGAAGTACTCTGAAAAAAATATTCTTTAAAAAACCCACGCCTATTGAAAAAATATTCTTTAAAAAATCCACGGCTATTGAAGAAATATTCTTTAAAAAACCCACGCCTATTGAAAAAATATTCTTTAAAAAATCCACGGCTATTGAAAAAATATTCTTTAAAAAACCCACGCCTATTGAAAAAATATTCTTTAAAAAATCCACGGCTATTGAAAAAATATTCTTTAAAAAATCCACGCCTATTGAAAAAATATTCTTTAAAAAATCAACGGCTATTGAAAAAATATTTTTTAAAAAATCCACGCCTATTGTAGTCCCTGAAAAAATATTCTTTCAAAAATCCACACCTATTGTAGCCCCTAAAAAAATATTCTTTAAAAAAGTCCACGCCTATTGAAGTACTCTGAAAAAATATTCTTTGAAAATCCAAAATAAAAAATATTCCTTAAAAAATCCACGCCTCTGAAAAATATTTTTATACCCTACACAACTATGTTGTCAGGGTATTATAGCTTTGTGCAGCCCCAAAAGTTTGTAACGCCGAAATATTGGTCCTAGACCCACCTTTAAGTATACCGATCGTCTTATCTCGACTAGCTGAGTCGATGTAGACATGTGTGTCCGTCCGTCCGTCTGTCCATTATAATTTTTAAACACGATACAGGCCACAGTTATGGACCAATCTTCACGAAATTTTGCATGTAGGATGGGTTCTGGCCAATGAATACCCCTATTGTTTTTGGAAAAGATCGGTTAATATTTAGGTGATGATATGGACCAAAAACTTTATTTTTGTCGGTTTTTCTGGTCGCTCCAGAGGCCATAATTATGGCCCAAACACCGCGAATTTTTTCATGGAGAAGGGGATCGGGCCAAAGAATAAGCATGCCTGTTTTGATAAAGATCGGTCAATATTTAGCGGGTCAAATGGACCCTGACTTTTGTGTGAAAAATGGCAAAATTTGTATTCTATGGCGTATATATTTGCCCCTTAAGGACCTAGACCCGAGAAGTTGTTAGTATATTCAAGAGCAGTGGTTGACCTTTAAATTGATACCAATTATATGGTCGTATGTACTCAGATGTGGGAGTTACACTTAAATATTTACAGGTGCTTACGTATTCAGACATTATTTAGTAACCCATTACCAAACTAGAGGGCGGAAATATAGCGCTGATCGCTTTGAAATTTTCCATGAGATTCCAATTATGGTCAGGGACAACGCCTATCATTTTACGTGATGATCAGTTAATAATTTTGGGGTGAAGTGGGCCGAAAACTTAACGTTTTGTGTTTTTTACTACAATTCAAAGCCCAACATCGGTAAAGAGAATCTGGACAAGTACAGCCCTCGCGAACTCACTCAATAATAGTAATATTTGTTGACCGTTAGTCGGGTGTCAAGAGGGTGCAAATAACGCAAAGTTATCATATGGTCGGCCCCGTCCGACTATACTGCTCCGCTCACTGGTTTTTATATATATTTTTTTATATATATATATATATTATCCCAATTATTTTTTCCATGGCTTTAACAAAATTTCGAAATTATAATCAAACTAATTGTATGTTTTGTCTGCGTATGGATGTGTGAAATCCATTCCCGCAGTTTGCCACAAATACACACACACGCACTACACATATTATTAACTAATTTGTAAAACAATGCAATTTAGAACAAAATTAGTACAAATTGGTTTAATTTCGGTGTTATTATGTGTAATGAGAACAACAACTACGCAATGGCATGTTGTTGTTTTTAGTTTGAAAGCATTTGTATGTAAGTTTGTATGTGAGTGTGTGTCAGTTTGACTGCTGACGCACATTACACCATTTATAGATTACAGGTTCTAAGCTATGGTCATTTAATGTAGTAAAGCTCTATATCCCTCTCTCTCTCTCATTCTATGTCATGCAGTAGTCCCTTGGTGATTACACATGGTGTAATAATTAAAATCACATTCCCTTCAAACAACTGGAACTTCCCACCATCGGAACCACCTCCACTGACACATCACCACCCTCCAAAATCCCCATGCATCAAATGATATACATATATACAAGTACATATAAAATTACATTTTGTTGTACTTGGTTGCGTGTGTGTGTGTGTTTAGACACACGCTTACACGTACAACAAACTTGTGTATTATTATTGATTGTTTCTGGTTGAAACGATAGCTAATTAGAAGCGTAAATGAGTCTTGTTACTAATTAGTATTAACAGTCATTCAGTCAGTCGTCAGCAAGGCAGCCAGCCAGACTGTCAGCCATCTAGCTAGCCATGTAGTGGGCTATGAGAGGCAGAAATCAGCAGACAGTAACATCGGCATCATCACAAGCATTTCTAATATTTCCGATGAGACTACATCTGCTTCCATCATTCCACACTTAGTAATGCGTATGTGTTTAATTTGACCGCCTATGCCATTCAACCATTTGATTCCACAATGGATTTGATTTTATTGGCACTTTAAGGCAGAGATAATAAATATATATACAAATTGAACCAATGTATGATGATGAGACCAATGGTTCATTCCTTCTTCGAGCCAAATTTTCGAAATTTTTATATCTGAACGATCTGAAATTGAACGAAGCATCCAATATCATCGAAACTGTGCATAATATTTTTACCAAACCTAATTCGAGTACGTAGATGGAACCCATCGGTCCCCTTATTTTGGTATTTCACGATGCACCCCATTTCATATTAATTTCACCGAAGATCCAGACACCACCCCCACAAAGTGACAACATTTTAAAAACCTGTAATTGTTCTTATGAAGCTGATCGGAAACTCCTGTTTCGATCCTCTTACACATGTGACAATTATTCACTAAACATACAACAAGTCCGAAAATGTGGTCTAAAGGTCAACATATCGTGGCACCTTCCCACTTATGGTAAATATGGTGAATCCGGTGTGGATTCATATCACAGACCTCAGGGTCCATCAGTTCCACACATCCCAAACGTCACAATTGTGAAAAAAGTGTATGGATTTAATAATAGGAATGGTTCCACCTTGAATGTGATTTCGAAGACCTCCGCATAGAAAAGGTCAGAATAGGTGTATATATCGTTCGGCAGTACTGACTTTGATATTTTTTAAATAGCATATTTAAAAAAACGCATATGCCTGGAAATATCAAATAATATTTTTGTCAAGGTTCCATAGATATGGGAGACGTGAGACGTTTTAACCGGTTATATATTAGTTTGGGGAAAAAGAAATCCATTTTTTGGTGTTAATGGTTTCAAACAGTTATGGTAGATTTTTAGCAACTGGGCGATGGTACGACTACTAACATGCCGGTCAACTTCGACCATTTCTCCGATTTTATTGACATTTCCGACGACCGGCCTACCTCTGCGAGGTGCATCTTTAACATCAAGAATTTAGAATTTTAGAATTTAATATCAACTGACGTACGAACAGACGGACATAAATCGACTCTGAAAGAGATTTTATGTAATTCTCAACAGCATATTTCCTGTTGATATCGTTTCCTTTTTGTATGTTAAAAATGTCACCCTTCTAACGAGCAAATTGTTTGATCGACACTTTATGAGAAGTCTATAAGTACAGCCATATGCCGATTATTTATAATATTTTAATATAAGTTTATATTCGCGCCCTTTTTGGAGTAGTCCCCATCCAAAAAGGGCGCGAATATAAATAATTTTGTGTAGGGAGATTTTTTACCAAATACGAATACAATATTCCAAATTACAGTTTGGTTGAAAAATGCGATCAAAAATCACAATATACCGAAAATTGGGGACTATTGTTATATGGGAAATATCAGAAAAAAATAACATATATTTATAATTTTAAGTGTAGAACTTTAATATCCAATAATAACTCAATGTACCAAACTTCAGCGAATTTGGTTGAAAAGCACGTTCAAGAACCTCAAAATATCGAAAATTTGTGTGTATCGTTATATGGGATCTACCAGAAAAAGGGGACCGATATTTATAATTTTTAGTGGAAATATTTGGTACCCAATAAAAACCTATTGTACCAATTGTCAGCGAATTTGGTTGAAAACGCGCTCGATTGAAAAACGTCCGTAATATGAGGGCTACCAGAAGAAATAGACCTATATTTATAATTTTTACTGGAGCAATTTGGTATCCAAGAAGGACGCAATGTACCAAATTTCAGCGAATTCGGAAAGCGAAAGCCCATCTTCGAACTTGACCTGCCTGCAGGCAAAAGACGACCCTATGCAAAATTTTGACGATCTATCTCAATTCGTTTAGACGTTAGAGTGATTACAACAGACGGACGGACATGTTTAGATCGTCATAGAATTTTATGCTGATCAAGAATATACTTTATAGGGTCGGAAATGATTATTTCGATGATTTACAAACGGAAAAAATTAATATACCCTCCATACTATGGTGGAGGGTATAAAAATACCTGTGAGGTCTGATTTTAAATGTCTCCTCCATTTACTTACTTTCGTACACAGCTGGCTTAAGACAGAGCTTAAAAAGTTTTTCAGTCGCATCGGTTTTGTCTGCAGCTCTTCCTATTTGAAATACCACTTTTCGAGACTTCCATTGACTTTCAGTTAATTTTTCAATCCAATTCGTGGTCTTCCGCTTCTGCGTGAACCATCAGTGGGCTCGTTCTGGGGCATTCTCATTCATTTTCACAACATGACCTAGCCACCATAGTTGCTGCAGCTCGATACGTTTGACGACGCAAATCGGCCCATAGATCTTTCGGAGAATTTTTCTCTCAAACACTACCAGAAAAAGTAGATCTATATTTATAATTTTTAGTGGAACAATTTGGTATGCAATAAGAACGTAATATACCAAATTTCAGCAAATTCGGTTAATAAACGCGCTCAAGAACCCTAAAATATCGATAATTTGGGGGTACCGTAATATGAGCTTAAAAAGATTTCCAGGCGCGTCGGTCTTGTCCGCAGTTCTTCGTATTTGAAAGACCACGTTTCAAGACTTCCATGGACTTCCACTTGACCTTTCTAACGAATTCTCCGTCTTCCCCTTACGCGTGAACCATAAGTTGGCTCGATTTTATATGCCTTTTGAGCTGGGGCATCATCATCATTCTCACAACATTACCTAGCCGATCGATACTTCTGAATATATCGATGTCCGAAATATATGGTACAGATCATGGTACATTCGACGCCGATATTCATCGTCGACGCAGGCCTTTAGAATCTTTCTCAAACACTCCTCATCCGCGCGAGTTTATGGCTGCTTCGGATGCATTTATGTCGCGAGGAAAAAGTAAAGTTTTCTATAGGAAAATATACCCCTTAGACCATATATTTCTATGGAGAAAAAACCTCTGGGAACCGATCGTGCTTGATTGTGTCTATTTAAAAGATAGCTCGTATGGGCGGGTGTGTATAAGTTTTTTTTTCATAAACAAAATTTTCTAGGCTTGTGGTATATAGAATAAGAAGGAAATACATCATCTGAATGAAGAATAAAAATGCTTATGTTTAAAGAAAATTTTTTCTTAAGAAAACAATATTTTATATAGGAAAAAACCTGTGAGACTTTTTTTTTTTTTTTTTTTTTTTTTTGAGGCCTTATTGACTAATTACTGATTGTACGACAAAAATGATCCTGATCGAATTATTGGTTTTATACCCTATGTTTCATTGGAACAAATCCGTTTCAGACAATTTGGAGTCGATTTACAAATGTCCGTCCGTCTGTCTGTATGGCTAGTGCGTACGATAACCGCAGTAACCGATTTCATCCAAACTTTGCACATCGCAATATTTCTTTCAAACATAGTTTTAGTTTGAAGATAGAGGATAACGGTGCACCTCTACAAAATGCTCAAATTTGTGTTCAAAATTTATTTGATAATATCACATTAACAGACTATTCGATTTGAAGTAAACTTCATACAAACTATTATTATTGTCGCCAAATCTAGATCAAATCTGTCGGCAACACCGACTGACCCTCTTTTAATTGTTTTTTTCTCTGGATAAAAAAATGTCATCAGTTCTTATCGGGGCCATATGTCTATTGGAAAAAATAACACTGAGACCGATTTTTGTCCTATACTAAAAAAGAAAAAAAAAATACCCCTGAGACCTAATTTGTAATCTATAAGACCAATTATTTTTTCAAACATTTTTTTCTCTGACACCTTGGGTTGTATGTAGGGGGAATGTCCTTGAAGCTTGATTTGTTCCTATCGAATAAAGACCTCGAATTCCCCCTTCACCACACTGTGGTACAGGGTATTATGTCTTTGTGCATATGTTTGTAACAGGCAAAAGGAAACGAGATAGACACAGGGTTCCTTTTGAGAACATACATAGAATCACTTTCTGAGACGATTTATGCATGTCCGTACGGCCGTCCGTCGATGAGTGTTAAGATTCGTGAAAATCGGTTCAGATTTCGATATAGCTCCCAAATATATTTTCGTCCGATTGTAAATGCTGCTCCAAAGTCCCTACATATTCTTGGATTTGCACGAAAATTGTCATAGCGTACTGAATTGTGTTTAGAATAATGTGCGGTAATTTTAGGATCGGTTCAGATTTCGATATAGGTCCCACATATGCATATATAGTCGTCCGATTTTACATAAATGGCGATCCAAACTCCTAATGTACGTCCGATTAATACGAAATTTTGCACAAAGTATCAAATTGAGACTTAAATGACGTTATTCGGTTGAAATTGGTGCAGATGCAGCCATAGCTTCCATATGTATTTCGAACGGGTGTCTGATTGAAATTAAATTTTTAACATTGTGGAGTACCGAATAGCTTGTATCAATTTTGCTATAAATTGTTTTCCATAAATTTGTCCTATGGTACGCAGACGACTTTAAATCTGCCGAATGAAATTAAATTTATTATCATAGGTTACAGAAAGACATGAGTGTGTTCCTGCGAGGAAACATTTACAGGCAATTGTAATGATACATATGTACAATATACCCAAAGTAGTGTAGGGTTTCATATAGTCGGCCCAGTCCGAGGCCAGCTTTTTTTCTGTACAAAATGTCTCTCTCTCTCTCTATGCTAAATCAAGCCCATGGTCTAGGGATGGAAAATTCCTTGTGGCATAAAATCCCTTGGACACTATAAAAATGCCAAATTTGCCACTGGTAAATTTTTTATGTTTTGGCGTGATTGATTTTTTTTGTGGTAACTCTAAAATTAAAGAAGGAAGTGCTACATATCTACATGTCTGTGGTTATTATATGTTATTTTTGAGATAGCATGACTTCATTGAAATCAAATGAGGAATATTTTTGTAGAATATACCCTCCATTTATAATATTCTTGAATCGTAAACTAGTCCTGTTTTGTATTATTTTTTATATGAAAAATAAGTTGAACAATCCTCGGAATCTACCTTTCAATATTTAACTTATTTTTGTAGTTTTCATTCGAAAACTGTAAAGTTCTCGAAACAAAGATTTGTGAATAAGTTTTAAGTTTACACGACTTCTTTTAACTATTATTCACATAAATATACTTCCAACTATTTTAATGTCGTATTTTCTTCTTCTTTGCTCTGACAAAAACCGAAAAAGTTGCCTTATTTATTACTTCCTTTTAGTTCCTCAAAATGAAAAAAAAACATAAAAGAAAAAAGTCATAAACTGAAAATACGTTCATATTTTTTGAGGGGGGATACAAATGCTGTTCACAGTTTTGTAGGAAAATATATTTTTTCCTCCGACTAACATGTAAACAACATGAGAACTTTTCTGTCTTTTTTCAACGAAATTCTATATCCCGATGCACTCTAAAACAACACAAAAAACAATTCCAACTAAAATATATATACCGTAGAGAAATTATTTAATTTATGGCACTACAGCTGCATAAAGTTGACACAATGCACAAAAAAAAATAACACTTTTGGTTAGTGGTTGCTGCAAGCACTCAAAATAGTGGATTTTTCTTTTTTCGTTTTCATTTCCAATTACTGTCCTGTGTTACTACACTAACCCTTGGCATAATACATACAAACATACATACATATGTGTATATATAATAGTGATGTTACTATATTACATACTATCAATAAAACAAGACCTTCACTTTATACGACCACCACTTTTGGTATAATAGTCCATGGCGTTAGAAGGTTCTTTAAACGAATTTCATTGGAATGCCAATGGATGGAAAATTCGATTTCCAGGGTTTTTTTTTAATTTTAATAAAAAACCGGGGTTTCTATTGTTTCCTCTTCTTATTGTTGAACCCGTTCATAGTGCAGAAATCTGTACAGCCAAGGACCTTACAAAAAATTAAATAAGTAAAAAAAAATAAAAGGAAAAAAAATATTTTTTAAAATATTTTTTCAATGCATAGACTACTACTTACTTAGCTGGCTTGTGACGGAACTTTCGTTCCATAAGCCGAGCTTAAAAAAGATTTCCAGGCACGTCGGTCTTTTGCGCAGTTTTACCAATTTGAAAGACCATATTCGGCAAAGTTATCTTCCACTTGGCCTTTCCATCTTATTCGTGGCCTTCCCCTTTTGATTGAACCATCAGTTCGTTCGCTTTTATACGCCTATTGGGCTGGGGCATCTTCATCTATTCTCACAACAGACCTAGCCAACGTAGTCGGTGCAGTTCAATATGTCAAACAATGCCAATGTCCGAGAATAGCTGGTACAGCTCATGTTTCATTCGCCGGCGATATTCACCGTCAACGCAGATCGGCCCATAGATATTTCGCAGAATTTTTCACTCAAACACTCCAAGAGCTGACTCATCTGCTGGCGCAAATACCCATGCTTCAGATCCATATAACAGCACGGGTAGTATCAGTGTCTTCTAGAGTGTGACTTTGGTCTGGCGGGAGGTGGCATTGCTTTTGAGTTGTTTGCTCAGACCATAGTAGAATCTGTTGACCATCAATATCCTTCTCCGAATTTCAAAACTGATGTTATTCGTTTTATTTATGGCGGTAGCAAGGTATATAAAATCGTTGACTACCTTGAAGCTGTAATTCTCAAGTTCCAATGTTGTTCCGAGTATTGCGCGTTGGTGCCATTAGCTTGATCTTCTCCCCGTTTACTGCCAGACCCACTTTAGCAGACTCCTAAATTTATTCAAAGGTGATTGGCTAGCAATGACCCATTAGATCGATGTCATCGGTGTAGGCGAGTAACATGTGTTGTTTGGTGTACAGAGTGTCATTTCTGTTCACTATTGTCTCTCGTATGACTTTTTCCAGTAGGATGTTAAAAAGATCACACGACGAACTATCACCTTTGTCTGAACCCTCGTTCGGTATTGAAGGACTACGATAAGTCGATACGATAAGTTAAAGTTAAAGTTATTCTGCATAGCCGAATTAATTTTGCAGGAATGCCGAACATGGCTTTAAACACCTCTGAACGGATAGGGGTGTCGAATGCGTCTTTATAGTCGACGAATAGTTGGTATGTGTCGATTTTTTCGTGGGTCTTTTCCAGATTTTTGGCGCAGAATGAAAATCTGGTCAATGGTGGATTTGCCAGGTCTGAAGCCGCATTGGTATGGTCCAATGATATCATTAACCATTGGCTTCAATCGTTCATACAGCACACTGGATAGCACTTTATATGCGATACCAGAATATTTTCAAAATGCTCGTTCCAGATCCTCAGCACGCTGTCTGTATCTGTCTGTCACGCTGTCTGGATGTGCATGCACCAGAACCTTCGGTTTGGTGTTTTACTCGTTGGTAAAATTTCCGGACTTGCTTCTGACTCCTGTACATCTCGATTTGCTCATGCTCACGTTTTTCTTGTTATTTCTTCTTTTTTCTGAACATACGTTCCCCTCTCTCCTTTTCTCCCGTTAGTTCTCCATCGCATTACGTGTTGCTACTGTCCGCAGGGTTGGCCTATACGCTGCGTTTTCCACATCAGTAACATTACGCCACTGCTGGTCGTACACAAGAGTTGCTTTTGCTGCAGTTTGTGCTGAGTGGGCAATTCTTTGCCATTGTGCTTCTATACTATTATCGGGATAAGAAGTGCTTTCGTCAAGTAGGTGGTAAGTTGAGCGGAGGAGTTGTGGTAAGTTGTGTTTGCAGCTTTTCGACGTCGATGTACCGTGTTGTGTTAGATCGCACCTTTGCGGCAACAATAATACTAGTGCGAACCTTGGCTGCTACAAGGTAGTTGTTCGAATCGATATTCGCTCCTCGGATCGATCGAACGTGTAATACACTATCACAACATGATCAATTTGATTTCTCGTTGTTTGATCAAGAGAAATACAGGTGACCTTCTGTATATCGAGATGTTTGAATCTGGTGCTGCTAACTAGCATGTTTTTTGCTGCCGCGAAGTCAATCAACCTCATGCCGTTGTCGGATATTTCTTCATGAAGGCGGTGGACCAAAAAAAATATTTTCCCTTCCAATTTTTGCATTAAAATCTCCTAGCAGAATTTTAATGTCATGGCCAGGGCATCGGTCATTGAAGGCGCTCGTAAAATATATCTTTGGTCTGTTCATCTTTGTCTTCGATCGGAGCATGGGCGCAAATAAGAGTGATATAGAAGAACTTCGCTTTTATACGGATTATAGCAATTCACTCATCTACTGGATACGAGGCCTATTATTCTCCTGTTAACCATAAATCCACAGCCAAATTCATGTCTCGTTTCTTGGCAGCTATAATGCAGTGCGTAATGGTCTGATTTACTTACGTCTGTCCCTTTCCATCGCATTTCCTGTAAGGCAATAATAGTCTTTGTACTTCTTAAGTACATCCGCCAAAGCGAAAACTGTGCCTGTTCTGTACAATGTGCGCTCATTCCAAGTGCTGATTCGCAGATCGTGGTCCTTTATACGTTTGTGGAGGTTTGGTTTTATTTTTCTTTCCTTTTTATAGTAGGAGGGGTTTTCCGAGTGTGGGTTAGTTGCCCGACGCCTCTACTCATTTTTATAGTTCTTATGGGTGAACTCGCGCCACATATTAGCTCATTATTTCAACGGTTGATGAAAGTAGCTAGCCCAGGTGACACCGCGGTTAGGTCAGTGTGCACAATTGAGATGAAAGAGGGACCAAGATAAGCCTGGACTTCGGCATGTTAAAGCCAAGCAGAGCCGTTGCTTGGTATATATCATCCCCTACGTCACGTCCCTAACCCAAAAAATATAAATATAGTGTGGAAATATACATTTACCTGTAGTTCCATTATAACTCCAAGAAAGACAAAGTTCTCCTCTTGTTTTTCCTTTTTATTTATCTACTATCAAACAATATCTTATTTTACATGTGTGTTTGTATACATAAAATAATATGTTCATCTATAGATGAGATTGTGTTAGTAAATGATATTACACACATGTTTTTGTTCTTGTCTTTATTTACATAAATTGCTTTGGGGTCCAAACCAAAATTTAACAACAAAATATAAATTTGAAAGTGGGAAGGGGAGATATTTACTGGTTACTCCTAATGCCGGACTGCTGCAGTTTGTTTTCGTATAAGTTCTGGTTTTTGTTTCAAGCTCCCTGTTTTTATAACTTGGGGTTATTTTATGGCACAGAAATGTGTAGGGAAGTTAAAAGCAAACAACTCAAATTGTCCTTCTCTCTATACTGCACAATGCTTTGGGGCTTGTGTTCCACTTTAGTTTTGAATGTTGCTGATGACGACGATGATGAACACAAACAAAACATGACATTACAATTTTCCATTTGTTTTAACAATTTTTTACCAATAAAAAACTACTTTTTTGTTGTCTTGTGTTCCAATTTTTTTGAGTTTGCATAGGGAAAACTGAATAAGAAAGAATATGTACATAAGAGGACGATAGGAGAATTTTTCAAACTATAAACACAAATTTTTTGGAAAAAGTTTTTTTACTACAGATGTCACTCAAAAACTATTCATCTAATCCGTGTTCATCAGGAGATAATTAATACCAAGCAAAGGCTCTTATTGGCTTTAACATGGCGAAGCCCAGGTCCCTCTTTCATCTCAATTGTGGACACTGACCTCCCCGACCGCTTACGGCCTGTATTATAGCTTCTATGAAACGAGACATGAATTTGGCAGCGGATTTATGGTTAACAGGAGAATAAAAGACCTCGTCATCAGATTCACTCCAGTAGATGAGCTAGCAATATCCGTATAAAAGCGAAGTTCTTCTACATCAGTATCATTTGCGCCCATGCTCCGACCGAAGATAAAGATGAACAGACCACAGACATAATTTACGAGCGCCTAGAAATAGTATCTGACACAAGGCCACCTGGATTTCTCCTGATCAAGTAACGAGAAATCAAATTGACCATATGGGCGTTCGATCCGAGGAGCGAATATCGATTCGTCTTAATGTAGCAGCAAAGGTGCGATCTAACACAACATAGAAATACGAACAGCAGCAAAAACAACACTTGGGTACCAAAAACCACGATTAAAAAACCTATTGTACGATCAAAATTATCATTATGCTACTGATATCATTATGCTACTTATAGGGCAACTCTGCAGACAGTAGCAACACGTAATGCAAATGAGAAGTATCGGGTGAAAAGGAGAGAGGAGAAAAGTATTTTCAGAAAAAAAGAAGAAAGGACAAGAAAAACGTGAGCGTGAGCAAATCGAGATGTACAGGAGTCAAAATGAAGTACGGAAATTGTACAAACGAGTAAAACATCAAACCGAAGGCTTTGGTGCAGGCACATCTTCCTATAGGGATGAAGAAGGAAACATGTTGACAGATACAGACAGCGTGTTGAGGATCTGGAAGGAGCATTTTGAAAAGCTTCTGGTATCAAATAGTGGCGGTGAAGAAGATACCCCAGAACCAATAAGAGATGATGGTATAGATTGTATATCACCAAGCCTGGTCAATAACATTATTGGGCCATACCCGGATTCGGACCTGGCAAATCGACCATTGACCAGATTTTCACACTGCGTCAAATCCTGGAAAAGACCCACGAAAAACTCATCGACACATTTCACCTATTCGTCAACTATAAAGCCGCATTCAACTGCCCTATCCGTTCAGAGGTCTTTAAAACCATCTCTGCGTTCGGCATTCCTGTAAAATTAATACGGCTATGCAGGAATTTTTCGGTGTACTTCAATACCGAACGAGGATACAGACAAGGTGACTGTCGTGTGATCTTTTCATCCCGCTGGAAAAGGTCTGTACACCAAACGTCCCGGCCGATGAAATCGATATAATGGTTCGAAAATAGCGATTGATAACAGCCAAAGCTTTGAACAAATTGAAAAGGAGTCTGTCAAAGTGGGTCTGGTAGTAAATGGCGAGAAGACCAAACTGATGGTATTAACGCGATTCAGAGATTTTATATTCCTTGGCACCTTCATAAAAATTTAATTATATCAGTTTTGAAATTCGGAGAAGGAAGAAGGATGCAAGCTGTTTAGAAACAAGGCCACCCACCGCCAGACCAAACTCACACTATACAAAACGCTGATATTACCCGTGCTGTTATATGGATCTGAAGCATGGGTGGGTACTGGCGAAAGCAGATGAGGCAGATTTTGGAGTGAGAAAAGTTCTCTGAAAGATCTATGGGCCGATCCGTGTTGAAGGTGAATATCGGCGTTGAATGAACTATAAGTTGTATAATAAATCTATGGGACGATCTGTGTTGACGGTGAATATCGCCGTCGAATGAACTAAAAGTTGTATCATTTATTCTCGGACATTGACATTGTCAGTCGTATCGAGCTGTAGCAATTACTTTGGCTAGGTCATGTTGTGAGAATGGATGAGGATGTCCCAGCACAAAAGGCATATGAAAGCGAAACAGCTGATGGTTCACGCAGAAGGGAAGGCATCAATTTAGATGTAAAGATGAAGTGGAAGAGATACAGGGTCTTTCAAATTGAAGAGCTGTGCATAAGACCGACGCGCCTGAAACCCCTTTTTAAGCTTGGCTTATGGAACAAATAGTCTATCACAAGCCAGCTATGTAAGAAAACAAGTATAGCCTACAGTTACACTAAATCTACGGTTATTATAGGGACATTAGGGTCTTTCAAGTATAATTTATTTTTTTTTACATTTTGATAATTTTTTTGGGAGTTAACTCTCACGACAGAAAATACAAAAATTTTCGGTTATGTCATTCATATCGTATCTACTTGTTTTGATGTTATCTTGTTTATTGAATCTTGCGCTGATGTTGCGCACATATCCTTCATCTACCTTTGCCTCATATTTCTGCTGCATATTCCATATATTTGAAATGTTTGCGTGTATTTGTACAAAATATATATTTTTTGTTTATTTGATTTAAGTTTTATTTTTTATTTTCTCTCTTTTTTTCTATTTGATCCATTGCATATTTATGATGAATGGCAAATATATCTGTATATATATATATATTACAACAAAATCAAATAAATATTTTATTACACAAAAATGAACATACTTTGATGTGCATGAATTTGAAAACATATGACGCGTTCACAGAATTACTATTGATGATATATTGCAAAAAAATAAGAAAATAATGCTTCAATAAAGATACATGTATAATGGCAATAACATTTTGTGTAAAAATGTCATTTCAATTTCTATGTCAATGCAATAAATATAAAATAATAATAATATTAAATAAATCAATAAAGATATATTTTTTGTCAATAAAATGTTTGAATACATTTTAGTAAGAAAAAATAGTCTTAATCAATATATATATATATATATATGCCTAATATATTAACCTAATTTACCTAAAATCGTACGAACTATATCTAATTCCGAGCCGATTTTTACGAAACTAGCACACATCATGCTAGACTTAATTCAGTTCTTTATGCCAATTTTCGTGCAAATCAATAAATACATAGGGACTTCGGTGCGCCATTTTTATAGCTGTATCTAAATCTCAACCGATTTTTCCCAATTTCAATAGGGTTCGTTCTTGGGTCAATTAAATCAGCTATGTCTATCAGGGATGGTCCGTGTGACAAATTTTTAGGTTTTCGACTGTCAAAAAGGTGTAAACGTCGAAAAAGTCATATACCTGTATAAAATGTAATAAATGTAGTAAACGCCATTTATTTCAACATTATCAGTATATACAGTTATTTTGAAGAATATATATTATTTGTACATATATCTGGCTATTCCATACTAGAACTGATAAAATTTTCCAATTTTTTTTTTTTTTTTTTTTTGAAAAGTAAACTTTGAAATTTTATTTGTATTTGAGTAAAGTATTCGTAATTTCCAAATTGGTTAATGGAAATAGCTATTTTGTCAAAAACCTAATGGATTTGGGTAGGTTCTGATGTATGTATTATACGTCGGAAATGTATGTCATTTACGTCACTGTTTCTGACAGGACATCTCTGATGTCTATCTCGTTTCCCTTTCTCTGTTACAAATATATGCACAAAGACATAATACCCTGTACCACAGTGTAGTGAAGGGTGCATAAAATTGGTTCATATGTGAATCTCGTTGTTCTGTAATATATTTCCACGTATAGTTGCAATTTTTTCTGACAATTCATATAAAGGGTTTATATCGTCATCATAAATACAAACGGACGTAACTACACTTTTACTAATTTACATTATAAAATCTATAAAATGGAGCATGGCTGGAAATTTTTCAAAGTTTATCCGCACTATAGAGCCGTATTTATTTTTTGGAAAAAAAAAAATTGTTTTTAAAGTTTTTATGAAAAAGTCCCCGATTGAGACTAAAATGTGTACAGAGTACCAAATTGAGTCCGGAGTGACGTGTATTAAGTTTTGTTGAAATCGGTTCAGATTTAGACATAGCTCCCACATATATTTTCGTCCGATTTTGTGTATTTCTTTCGATTTTCACGAAATTTTGCATAGCGTACTGAATTGAGTCTAGAGTGATGTGTGTGAAGTTTCGTGAAAGTCGGTTCAAATTTCGATACAGCTCCTTCTTACTTTTTCCACCGATTTTATGAAAATGTTGCACTAAAGACATGAAATATTTTTCCGATAGCGATAGAACTTTGCACAGCGCACTTTTCCACCCAGTGAGAAATAAAAAATACCTAATTATATCTGATTAGTTAACAAAATGAAGAAAAGCTTTAAAATACCGAATTTTGGGGTACCGCTATATGAGGGCTACCGTAAAAAATTGTCCGATATATCTCATGTTAAATATCAATCATCCCAAAAGTAACATTAATATAAGTTCAGAATTTCTATCTTCAATATTGCGAGCTTTAGTTTTTTACACGAGTGTAGTTACGTCTGTTTGCACTAATAACCAGTAAGGAAAGTAGTAAAGTCGGTCTGGGACGATACGATATGATACCTTTCACCACTTTGGGTATATTCTACATATGTATCCTAATACACGTCGCTTTTTCGAAAGAACATTGACATGAAATTGAACGATCTTTATCTACAAATAATCCGACTAACATCAATCCCAACACATGCAATTCTGCCACCTATCCTAAATTTTCTAAACAGATTTAAAGCAAAATGTAATATCAATACATTTTAAAATGTAATATCAATTTATTGATTATTTGGTGCACAATCAACATGAATAGGTCCAAGTTATTATATATGGTGCCAAGGCTATATCTAAATCTGAACCGATTTCAAGGAAACATGCCAGAGGTTCATTTATATTAATTTCAGTACCCTGTGTCAATCGGCCTAGCTATGGGTCTTTAGTGCACCATTTACTTAAAATCGGTATATATAAGAGCTATAGCTAACTCTGAACCGATATTCACGAAACTTAGCACACATAATTCTGGACATAACACAGTGACCTATACCTAAATTTCGTGTAAATCGAAAGATATACATTGACTTTGGTACACCATTTACCTTAAATCGGTCGAAAATATGTATGGGAGTTATATCTAAATCTGAACAGATTTTCATGAAACTTAACACACTTAATTCTAGACCTAATTCATTACGCTGTGCCAAATTTCGTGCAAATTTTAATATTTCTAATGAAAATTGACATTATTGCCCACACAAATATACAATTTTTAATAAATACAATACTTTTAATTTATTTATTATAAATAATTGACTAATCACAATCGTTTTCTTTTTTCCATCAACAGGTAAGATATTTATGTATCCATATACGTGGGATTTTGGTGAGTAATTTTTTTCTCGATGCAGTAAAATACAACAGAAATAAGAGGAGATACTTCCCTCAAGAAAAGGTTCGGCAGGAGCCTACACTTTTTTTATAGTTTGAAAATTCCGTTGTTTTCAACATTTCGCTGAAAATTAGTTTTTGTAATAAAATGCAATCGCACCTCCCTAATATAAACCAAATGGTTAACCCTGCGAGCAGACCTTAATATTCATACTAGACAT